>NW_010114938.1:100100-111655 GCF_000699245.1 Pterocles gutturalis | reverse complement strand
TCTCGCCTGCTGAAGGGAAGAATATTGGCCCACCAGAGTTTGATTCAACATGTAAAAATATTTCCATGCAGATATCATACAATTTAGTCTAATTCCACTGCTTTCTTGTGAAAATAACTTCCTACTTTATATCTGGAGGGAAGATATTATTCTGCACCTTTCTCTTTCTCTCCCAGTGCTGGAGGACAATGCTGGAGGAAAACAGACAGTGCTTTGTCCTTTTCCTAGAACTATCTATTTGCAAGCATTCATTCTAAAAATCTGGATATTGGAGACAGCATGCTATCAGGTAGTTCATCTTCCGTGTCTGCTGACTTCTTTTCATCTTTCTTCCTGCTCCGGTTTCTGGTTAGATGCCATCCCTCTCCCTTTCCATTTACTCCAAATATTTAAAAAAGTGGATGGCTGTTTTTACTGAGGAAATCATTCCCAACACCTCAAATAAACGGGAGGGCACCTTTTCAAACTTTCCTCATGAGGAGAGCAGGGTAAAATACCTTTACATTCTTCTTATGAAGCCACATTTCATCTCTTTTATGATGCTCTGACTCCAACTCAAACAGTATATAGATTTATGTGGAGCTAATACACATCATGCCTCTTAATTCTGTCATCTGTCCCCAGATGAATGCTTTTGGATAGCATTCTTTTAACCCTGTGGGGAAATTACAGAAAATTAGCAATAGCTTTCTGTGACAAGCCAGATACAAATAACTCACAATGCTCTAAGTGTTTCCTTGGGCTTTTTTTTTTTTTTTCCTATTCGCTTTGCTACAAAAGCGATATTTGAAAGACAGATTTGCTCAAGTGGAAAACTGAAACTGAATTGTTCCTAGGTGGCAAAACACACCCAGCCCTCTGAGGTGGTTGGGACTGGTCCACGAATGAAACTGCACTTACCAACAGATGAAGCTGAAACCCAATCTGGAGATTTGCTCAGAACAGGCAAACTAAGAGTATGGCTCTTGTAATCTGTACCAAAGTGACATTGTAATGGGAGGGGCAGTGCTTTATCTGCTGTTGATCTTCAAAAGCATGTTGACTACAGAATTGCCACAACTTCATCTGGTCATTCACTTTTTTCCCTCAAATCACCCACGGTTTGATAGAAAGCAAGCATGTTCAGCAAGGACGGGTAGCTTTCACCAGTGTACCTTGTGTTCCAAGGGCGCATGCTGTTCTCGTCTTTATTCCTTTAAGGGAGGGTGGCGGTGCTTCACAGTCAGAAGTAGATTTAGAGAAACAGAAGAATTAAGGAGGTTTTCTTTCCAAAAGTCACTTCCAAAAGGAGAATTACAGCTGTGCAGCATACAGCTAAACCAAATGCTCCACTGCCACTGAAAAATCTCCTACTGGTGCTGCTCCCACCTACATGGCACCAGGGTGGCAGAACAACCTTCCTCCCTGTGGAGCCTGCCCAGCCCTGCTCATCACTGCCAACACCCTCTCCTGTGGACCCCAAAAGCAGAAGCCCCTAGCCCTGGGGACAGGTCCTGCCTGTCACCAGATAGTCTTGGCTCCCCAGAGGAGCATCCCCTCTGGGCAGCCCTGAGGTGCTGGTGAATATCAGCAGTGTGGGGTTGAGCACCAGGGGAAATAGCCTGCTCCCAGATGCACACAAGGTCATCCATACACAGCCCAGCCTGTCATTACACCAACGTTCATTCTTCTCAGTAGATAAGGTGGTTTCTCTTGTAATGAAACTAACCACAAGTTAGCTCTTCTGTTCAGAGCTCCCAAGGGCTACCAGTGCCCACCTTGCACCAGGTTTGTCATGGTAAGCCGAGTCACAAGCCCCGCCTGTGGCTCATTTTGCCTTTCTTACCTTGCAGCCATATTACAGTGGCCTGGCACTGCTGGGCTTTGACAGCAGGATAGCCAGGGACAGCCACAGCATGGCAAAACCAGACTTTTTATTTCACCATAGGGGAGAAAGCACACTGTAACTTGAAAATATTTTTAATCTGGAGAGTCACTGGAACAAAACCCACCAGTGTAATTAAAACTGGTGAGTCTTGGCTCCGTCAGGGACAGATGGGAGGGACTGTAGGAAGTTCTGGGGCCTGAAGTTGTGCACTCCACAGACAGATGTGTGCCAGCTGCTCATGCTGACTGGTCTGGGTAGTCCCAGCCAGGTCAATTCTGTGAGGAAGAAGAATTGCTGGGCAAGTCAGATGTCCTCTGATGTAATCACACCTACTTACAAAGAAGATAGTTTCAAACCTTTGGCCATAACAAGTGCTCTCAGTTTTACTTTTCCAAGCCCATGCCATCAGAAAAAATAAACCAACACCTCTTTCTCCCTTTCTGCCTCCCAGCATCAGTGACAACACTTTACCCACAATACAAATTCAGGAGTAACCTCAAATATACTTTTAAATTTAGGCAGCAATTTAAGTGTATTTAGTCTCCAAGCCAAGCTGGGCAGGGAGGGAAGGATTCCTGTCTCACTGCAGACATTTACAAAGCGGGCACAGGTATCTGTATTAGTCATTCTGACTCCTCTTTGTAGCAGGGAGGAACAAATGTTTCCAAGGGAGGATTCATCTGACCTACTATAACACTGACCTGTTATAGGTGAGTTTTAATCACACCCTTAAGAGGTACTTCTCTCCCTGGTTGCAGGGGGAGCCCAGAGCGATCAGCTCAGCTGCTTTACAGACACCTAAGGTCATCTGAAATGAACCTCTGCTAGGGAACTAGGCCTCAGATACAGCAGGCCTCAGATATCTCTTGCCTACCCTAATGCTGCTGAGGTGTCACCTTTTTTGTATTTTGTTTATGCTCCCATAATTTGCTGTGTCTGTTCAGCCTGGTCTGAATACTTCTAAGGCTCTGATGCTTCTATACTGCTGTTTTAGTGTCCCCCTGCAGAGAGGGCTGCATTTATTGATAGGGTGAAATGTCCAATCCTTACCTAGACAGACTTGTTGTGATGCTCTGGTGGCATATGAATGATCCTGGGAACCAAGAACAAAAAGTGACAAGGAAGTGCAAAGCTAGCATGGTGATTACTAATGTATCAGGTAACACAGCACAGCTGGTAGCAAGGGAAAGATGTCCCCTGTGTGACTAATGACTGTCTCTGTAAATAATCCCTCTGCAGCTAAAGGCTCCTAATTTCTGCCATTTACATTGGTTGGCTCAAGAAAACATATTGCCATTCCTGAGATACCTTTCACTGCATCTATCCTTAAGCCATCGCAGCTGTAATGGCACTATACTACTGCTAAATCTTTTGCAGGTGACCAGACGTGCAGTGCAGGATCTTTTTCTCAAGAGCAGAGAAGATGGAGGAAGACAAATGACACTCCCTACACAATGCTTGCAGGGAAAAGCATGTGTGGGGAGTCAGTTAATTCACCCAGAGGAATTAAAAAGAAGAAACACTCAGAGGAAGAAAAAAGTAGTAGCAAAGGCTGGGACAGAGGACATGGGGGAATTGGCATGTAGAGAAGCTTTGACTGTTGAGTGAAATGCACATTTACATGAACTGCAGACCATCAAGCAGGAAAACTGACGCTCAGGGCATCCTTTAATATAGTTAATGCACTGTGTAAGGTAGTGCCAAGCGCAGCACCACCAGTTCCCACTGCTCCTTCTTTGGGAGAGCATTTCTGATTGCACTTTTTCACATTAACATTGAGAGAACCCATCAGGTTGGATCAGTAATGGTCCATCATGTGCACTGCACACAGGAATATAGCAACTCCTGCCCTGGAAGACCTGTACTAATATTGCAAGGGAGAGTAATGCATCCAGGATAAAGCCCTCATTCATTCTCCCACAGCAGCTCCTTTACCAGTAATGTGCCCCAGCTTCAGACACCTTCTCCTGTCCCCTCTGCAAGCTGGTCCTTTCTCTTTGCTTTAAAGCCTCCCTAGGGCTTGGGGATGGGAGTGCTGCAAGAGCAACACAGCCCATTATGAAAGAATGGCCACAGCAGCTAACGAGAGCACACTCCTCAGGCACCCCTGCAAGGATTTTTCTTCAAAGGGAAAGACTTTCAAGCCATCTTGCTATAAACAGCATTGAAAAATATCTGATATTTCCTAACAGCTTTTTCTCAGCATGCAGATTGTTGGGTTTTGACGCATTTGATCTTGCTTAATTACTTTTTTCCATTCTACAAGCAAGTTTGTTCTAACTTCTGGTTTTAAAGTGCTTCTCTCTGATTCTCCTTTGATTTCTCTACACATCTTTCCAACTTCAACCTCTAAATGAGTTTGATGCAAGATATTTTTATCTGCTGGTGTTTGTAAGAGTCAAAGGAGTCAAGGTGTTGGGCTTTTTCTTCTTTCATGAAAAATGCCAATTCAATACATTATGTTTTTTGTTTTAATGGAAATCCTAATATTTTGAGGAGCTCCATAAGAATAGAAGATGTAATCAGTAGCCGCTGAGAATAAGTGTTGCTCATAAATAACATCAACCTAGGTAGTTTTCCTCCTCCCAGGAATTAAAAAGAAAGCAAAATGCAGTCCTGTCTCCATAAATACTGCTTTATTTCACCTTAGTTAGAGTACCTTCTATAAGTTTCAGCATCTGTATTTCTTCACCTCTACGGAGATTACAACAAAGCAGCTGTTAGCAGAGCTTGCCACATGTTTCCTGATGGAGTAAAATGTCTCCCTATGTGATGGCTCAGCTTTTCATCACTGGATTTTTTTTCTTTTTTTTTGTAGAATGCATTTGCCTGATCATTCTGAAGAGACAGAGAAAAAATTCGTGCCTCGATAAACTCAGTTGCACTCAGAAATGCTATCAGCAGCAAGAATATTGCAGAACAGTGGCCACAGTGGGTGTCATGGTCTTATTCTCACTCTACATACCGACTGTTTTGTTCATCAACAAGTAAGGAGACTGGGTAGAGTAGACTGAATATCTGACAAGCAGGTTATACCTGGGTGAAGATGACAGGAACATGAAATAGCATTCAACATTTATTTTCTTAAATTGTCCTCCCTCCTACTTGTTTATTCACCAGAAATAATTGTAAGAGTATTCTGATGTCATTGTTGTCCTTGCAACCTTAAAAAATATGGTTATCCAGGAACTCAGTTAGCCATGGGGAGGCAATAACTAAATCAGTGCGATGTATGTCTATATTCAGCCAATGTTGAAATTACATGCAGTATGACCTCTAGCACAGCTAGACACAGACACTAGATGTGCAGTTAAAAACAGATGCTAGCACTTAATTAATAAAAACCATGTCCAACAAGAATCTTGCCAATCACTGTGTAAGAAATGTGGCCTGCAGCAAATTAAAGGTTATACAGCATGACATGGATCCTATAAGGCTGTCTGCCCCCATGTCGGGGGGTGCACACCCCACTGCTTCTGAGCTGGGGAGTGGAGAAGTTGCAGTGTGGCCACCCCACAGTGCTCTGGTGGGGTCCTAAGCCCACCCAGACACATGGCAGTACTATTGAAATGTGGAAGCTCTTGGCATTTGGCAGGAACACTGTTCAACTTAAAGGGAAAATACGTCGGACTGAATAGCTACATCTATTTCTGACTTGGATGCACACATCTTTTATGGTCCCCCTGCCCCAGCTATATCAACTGGCCTGAAAAAAAGCTTTAAACTTTCTTCACATGGCTTGCTTCTAAGTCTTAGGCCATCAAAGCTCTATCAGTACTATTACTCTAATGGCAGTCATTGTGCATCTTTTTTTGATTAATGGCGATTGCAGGAAAAAGTGTCAAATGACAGGTTTGAAATGCCACTATCACCAGAAATTCCTGAACTGACCACTGGTGTGGAAAGAGATCATTATTTTGAGGCAGCAGGAAGCTGGTGGTAAGAGCTTATGGAAGACTTTCAAGTGTTTGGTAATTTCTGGTGTTCCCATTTTTAAAAGGTCCTTATTTTAAGAATATACAATTCCCCAATGTCTGAATTTCATGAAACTTTAAAAACTGGAGGTGAAACACAGTAAAACTGAAGCAGTGTGAGATCATACCCTTTTTAAAAATAAATCCAGTCAATATTGCTGCAAGTGTACATTTGTTCTTACTACAGAACAAATGCAGCTTTACTAGCCAGGGTAACTTATGCATAACACTTCCCTGTGTCAGAGAGGCATAGGGTTTTTTCTCTTCTGAACTAAAAGAACAAAGTAGATAATATACCGCTGGGGACAGATGTTATATTCATTTTAAAGCTGAGAGAAGTGAGGTTACTGAGTATGTCAATGATGAAACTGGGAACATTCATCCTGACTCCACACTTACTTTTTAATCTCCTCTTCCCAGTTCAAAAGGCAGCATCCAATTTATAACTCTTTTTGAAGAAGTATGGCATGCTCTTTATATCTTCCACCACTGTCACACCAGCACATAAACTGTAGCACCAACATAGCTACTCTGCTGAAAGTACCTACCATTGTTGTCGGGGGCCTAGTAGACATCCATCATTTGCCTCTTAAAATACTGATAAACACATTGTCATTCTTCAGCTACTAGCCTGAGAGAGTGTTTTGTAAATGGCTGTAGCTGCAGGTGTGGATCCTTTAATCATTCTCTGTCCACCTGGATGCTGTGGCTGTGCACGTACTCCACAGAGAGGGCACAAGAGTTGCAGGGAGTCCTGAGCTGAAAGCCCAGCAGGTGCCACCCCCCAGCTGTATTGCTTCTCTGTAGAAGCACTTTGTGGACAGCCTGTGGAGGTCTGCCTGGGCTGTGCTAGTCTGCATAAAGCCCCAGGTGCCCCAGGCAGCATGTCCTGGTCATAGCAGGGACCAGGTTTTAAATTTGCTACTTGTGTTCAGGGCAGTCTATTCTTGAGGGCAGTGCCAGAACCATTCTTGTCACAGGACAGAGACAATTAGAGAAATATTTCCCACCCTCTTAATCATGTTCTTAGGTCCAATTGGTTGCAAACTTCAGCGCAGTTACATTACTTTATACCAGAGGGAATGCAGATGCCTGCTCATACCTACCATGCATATGACAATAGGGGAACAAAGTGTATTCTGCACTTGACAGCTGTAGGGAAGGAAGGAAAGGTGTTCAAAGCTCTTGCCTGACCGCTTGGGGATGAACATCAGAACATATTTCCAAGGAAATGGTGGTATCTGCCTTGTGTTGATGGAGCCTTCTAGTTATTATTCTACTGCACCAAGAGCATTTTGTGGAAGGAAAGAAGGAAATACCTGTTCTCATCCCTCTGAGATTGAAGACAACAGGAAAACTTGACAAACACATGAAGACATATGAAACAGAAGCCTGGTTAAGATTTTTCACTTGAACTGTTCTGAGGAGTATCTCATCTGAGTAGTTTGCTGACTGGTCTAAGAGATGGAAATGTTTTTCCCTAGACTTACTGAAGTTTTGGCAAAAGAAGGCATTTCACTCAATTTTCCTAGAAAGGAAACAGGTAGCTCAAGATATAGTACAAATAAGAGAAGCATCCAAAAGGAACAGTCACACATACGAATGTGCTTACTGATACCCTATGAAACAGTTAAGGTATAGAAAACTTTTGTGTGTGTGTGTGTGGTAGAAAATAGCTTATATGGAGCTATACTCTGCTGGGTTTGGGGAACTGTTAAATGTCTAGGAGGAGTTCTGGACAACTGAGGGATGCTGTGCTGGCATTGCCTGGATTTACAGCAGGGACCTTACCTTCACTACAGGTTTGTCTCACATTTAATCTTTCCATAGAGGCTTCCCACAGATGTTCACCCACCTTCACACCAGCCTCAGAGCTACATAAGGAAAGTTCCACCATTTTATTTTGAAATTAAGTTTAGGCCATGAATCTCTTTTATTGCATGTTGTCACAAGACAGGTGCTTTGAGTTTTTGCAGCAAAGAGCACTCACACCACTTCGAACATCAGAGCCCTCCAATCCTTTTCCAATATCTGTACATTAACCAGCCTGCTCTTCCCATGTTTTGACTCCTGTTCAGACATGCCATGTCCTCATGTCCTTAAATGTAATGAATTCATGTCTGCATCCATATCCCATCCAGCCAGCATTTTCAGGTTTGGCAGAGCCTTGAAGAAAATCCAGAGTTCTGAAACCCTGCAGTTACTGCACTGTTAGTAGCTATGGCAATTATTTAATATATCCAGAAACCAACAGTGATGCTTGTATTTAATAATTCTCCCCTACTGTCTGATTAGCCTACTCTTAAAGTATTTCCTTACTAACCAGCTTACAAAGAGGGTTACTTAATTTTTCCAGCTGACAGTTAGCATGTTGACACTCTCCCTGCTTAGTAACAGAAGTCACATGAGATTATCAGGAGCAGGAAGCAAACACATTTCTGTGAAGAGTGAGAGCAGGGCTTTGTTAGCAGTCCCAGAGCAGAGACTCACCCCTGTTGACTGCTCTTCTCTGAAGTTTCTTGCATCAGCAACAGCCCTCTCAAATTTCTCCATCTCTTTTTCAGATTTGCGCTGAAAACCTCTGCGCTGCAGCTAGGCAGTTACCATTTTAATCTTCTTGTCCTTTCTCTGCACGCTCTCAAAAATACTAATTAAATCAGTAAAGCTTTTGGAGATATAATTTGAAAGCACAATACTAAATAAAACTGCACTGCCCTTGGTCTCATGCTAAATTAGGAAATTGTGTAAAACTGGCAGTCAAACAGAAGGGTATTTGAACTGCTCTTATCTCAAACCTAGAACAAGGACATCATTAGGGACAGTTGTTGCTGGGAAGTCAGTGCTTGTCCTCATTTTAGCTAACAATGTAGTAAAATACCAAATTTGAATATGCTGAGAGCATGAATGATCTAACAGTAAGAAGGCCACCAACTATTCTCAGTGGCTTGAATGGAAATAGCAGGTGTCTGGTATTTTTCTGGCCCTAAGACAGTAATCAGTCACAGATAATTGATTACTTTCATATCCAGAAACTGATTTGCAAGGGATTATATTTTCAGTGTACTGTACTAGCTTAACATTATCTGCACAGGAGGAACCAGATTTCTGAAGCACTAACCACACAACCAGTCATTTTTGATCATTTGAGCCTTCCCTGTACCCAGTACAGTTGTATGTTCAAACTTCTCGGCAAATACTAATTATGCCTTCTAATTGCAACACAGCTGCTTCCATTCCCTCTATTAAACTCTATTCATCCCTTATTATTAAACAAAATGTATGGCAGGAAAATAGAAAGAGATTTTCCTATGCATCTGTCTCCTTTAGGACAAATTCCTTTCCTGAACAAGTACAGCCATGTCTATAATCATATATAACACAGAGTATCACAAGACTACTCACATTCATTTTGAAGACCTATCTAGCAGTGAATTATCTCCTGTTTTGTCAAAACGAGCATGACTGCACATTAAGCACAGCATGACTCACAGGCAGAGCAGTATGGGTAACTGCCCTTTCGGAGGCTTATCTAGCTCCACAGAAGTGCTTGGAAAGAACCTCACCAACTTTAGCAAAGGTTTAAGAGCGGGAATCAGTTACCAAGAAGATAAGCGCTAATGCAACATAGTAAAATGCAACCAGTGGCTGAGTCTGGAAAGCAAACAGGAGTCCTGCCACCAGCATGGAGCAGCCCCAAGCCCTTCTCCTGCCAACCAGACAGGGGGAGAGGTGCTTGTCTGGGCCTCTCCAAGAGCTGTTTCACTCTTTAACCCAGCCCAAAATCATCCCAGCAGAAAAGCTGGCCATTTTTTCTGCAGGTGAATGAGTTAAATCAGCTCACGTAAGCTCACCTGTCAGGTCACATATCTCGATCACTCCAAGAGATGGCAAGGTTGTGTGGATGAAGAAGATGGGTGTGTGAAGGAGAGGAAGTGAGACTTTCCTCCCTTTGGTAACAATCAGCTATTAAATTGGTCAGGTCTCAATCTAATTAAACAGTGATAACCAAGACAGTTCTCAATTTTATCAGGAAAAAGAAACCCAAGCACTCAGAACCTGTGAGAAACTGTTTATAAGCACTGGTCTGATGCTATCTCTGTCTCTTCTCATTGACTTATCTACAGAAATGTATACAAAGTTGTTCACATTAATGTCCATGGAAAAGTACCTGTTTTAGCAAATGGCTGTCATAAATATACTAATGTACAAGAATCAGGTAGGAAGTGACCTTTTATGGAGCTGATGTTCTCACTGTGAAAAATGCCATTTTATCTTTCTCAAAGTTTTTCTTGTCAAATTTAGGGAATAATTTGGGCTGAAATCAAATGCCAAGGGATGTTCCTGGGAAACCTAGGTTTAGCTCCAGAGCTGGTCCCTGAAAGAGAAGCTGTCTGCCACGCTGGAAAAATTGCTCCCTACCAGGCAAGGCAGCTGGGTTAATCCCTTCCATGCCTCTTTTACCAATTGGGTTTGAAGATGAGTCAGGGCAGATGCTACACACCTGTGTATCCTCTCTGGAGGGTCCATCACTTGTTTCTTCAGCATGGGGTGGATGAGGAACATGCCATTGCAGAGATGGGTGCCTGTGGGCAGAGGAGGGCTCTGCAGCCTGGTGTCCCAGAGGAGTGCCCAACCTGGCAGGCCCTTTCGTAGGAGGTATGTTTGCATTTCCTCATCTGCTCTGTAGATCATGATTAAATCTGGCCCGTCTGTTTCAACAGCCAGCTTTTCATCAGAAACAACCTGGTTGGGAAATGAATGGCTTTGTCTGAAGCTGAATTAAATATTTTGCTCAGACAACAGAGTAAAAAGAAAGAAGAAAAAAAAGCACCCAACAAATTGAGCTGAGACGGACTAAATTTTTTTTCCCCCTCAATTTTTTGGTTCAGCTGACACACTGAAAAATCAATTATTTCGTAGCTCTACATCAGTCACTCCTATTTATAGAAATTCTAGTCATATAATCTGAGAACAGATTTCCCCTGCTGTTACATTGGCTTTAACTTCCGGGGAAGCCTATGTAGATGAACACTTTGGGAAAAATAAGTCCCTGGAATAGAGAGTCTGACACTCCCCTACTATGAACAACAAACAGCAAGTGTTAGAACGATTAGTCACAGTGAAGAGTTTATGCGAAATACCCACTGACTGAAGTTTCCTTGCTTCAAAGAATTCAGAAATCTAACCAGTTCCAGCTGCTGTGGCCTGTTGAAAGGGCTTCTTGGACTTTGACAGGAGGCAAAAGTGTGTGCTGCTCTAATTTTACCAGGCTTTATACGGTGCAATACCCATACAGTGGGTAGAGTTATCTGGTTATACTGGTATAGTTTGTTCACCTATGAAAAAAATGCATTAATTTGTATAGGTTAGGCAACTTAAAACTGATGTGTGATTAGATTTTGTTTCCTGCACAGCCTCAAAGTCAACCAAAGTCAACAAATACCCCATTGCCTCTCTGTAGGTGCAGAGTAGTGTAGGGGAGAGGGACCTGGGGGTCCTGGTGGACAGCAGGATGACCATGAGCCAGCACTGTGCCCTCGTGGCCAAGAAGGCCAATGGCATCCTGGGGTGTATCAGAAGGGGGGTGGTCAGTAGGTCGAGAGAGGTTCTCCTCCCCCTCTACTCTGCCCTGGTGAGACCGCATCTGGAATATTGTGTCCAGTTCTGGGCCCCTCAGCTCAAGAGGGACAGGGAACTGCTGGAGAGAGTCCAGC
>NW_010114938.1:8755-100082 GCF_000699245.1 Pterocles gutturalis | reverse complement strand
TCTCCCTTATGAGGAAAGGCTGAGGGAGCTGGGTCTCTTTAGCCTGGAAAAGAGGAGACTGAGGGGTGACCTAATCAATGTTTATAAATATGTAAAGGGTGAGTGTCAGGAGGATGGAGCCAGGCTCTTCTCTGTGACATCCAGTGATAGGACAAGGGGCATTGGGTTCAAGCTGGAACATAGGAGGTTCCACTTGAATAGGAGAAAAACTTCTTCATGGTGAGAGTGACAGAGCACTGGAACAGGCTGCCCAGAGAGGTTGTGGAGTCTCCTTCTCTGGAGACATTCAAAGCCCGCCTGGATGCGTTCCTGTGTGATCTGATCTAGGTGTTCCTGCTCCGGCAGGGGGATTGGACTAGATGATCTTTCGAGGTCCCTTCCAATCTCTAACATTCTGTGATTCTGTGATTCTGTGAGATCTCTGGCCCACCAGTATTGGCACGGCGCACTGAAACACACCAAACACACTCCAGTTTGCTGAAGGGGAAGCGTTGCCAAGAGCAAATGCTGCTGTCCTGTATGCAAGCTCCCAATTTATTACCAAGTATTACATCATCTCAGTTTTGTTTTTACATTCTACTGACCTTCAGGGTTTGCCTGTTTTCCACTACATGGTGTTTTGAACCTGCTTCTTCTCACGCTTGCAGTAGGGTTTTCTGCTGTGCTGCCTCACTTCTCCACAATCATTCTCGAACCTGAAGGTCAGTTTGCATTTTTGCTAACCACCAGTTCTTTATCCCCACATGTAGGAGCACTATTCAGGCTAGTACCACATAAGCCCTCGTATTTCCAGTGAAAAAATATTGTTTCCCTGAGGCTTAGAGCACCCCAGGAAGTACACTTCCCCATCTGCAGCACTGGCGGATCTCAGTGTTTTGTAGAGCCTCCCATTAGCCTAGCTGGTCTTGCAATGATGGCAGCGAGCGGAATAGATAGCTACGGCCCCTCTGGGCTCTCCTGCCTCTGAAGCAGCTGGGACCTGTGGTCAGGCTGGACCAGACCAAGGGCTGCTGCCTACCAGAAACAATTTGTAGGCCAAGTACCAAGTCCTGGGGCCATCACTGAACCTGCTTCCAGTATGCAAGAGCAGTCATTGCATTTACAGCTGTGTTCAGAGCTGTATCACTGCAAGTTGAGTCCCCTCATAAAATGCAACAGGACCAGATTTATGCTGGTTTATAGACATGTGGAAACCAGGCCTAAAAGCTTATGTAAGTGATGTGTTGTACTTGTGTTGGCTTTCTATTTGTACTAATCCATGAGAGGAGGCTTAGATCCCAGCCTAAGAATGGCTTGTTTTCTATTATTTTCTGTAGATCTGTTTCAAATTAAGAAAAAAAAAAAGCAAGCAAACAAACAAACAAAAAAAACCAAAAAACCCCACAAAACTCTCCATTAAGTCAAAGAAGAGTTGATTGATTTGGCCTTTTGCATCCGTTCACACCTTTAGAAGTTGCCCACTCAGTTTACATTGGTTCACTTTCCTCAGAAGGCAGTCCTCCTCTTCTGAAATATGTTTGAACTGAGATCTTCATCATGGGGAGCTCTGATAGTGGGTAGGAAATGAGCTGCATCCATCAAATGATTTATTTCATTATGAGTAGCTTACCCAGAAAGCATTATGCTGGCTGTGCCTCTGTCAGTCATTGCCCAGAGGGTTCAATTAGTGCTAGGGAGGTTATCTGCTGACCTTTCATTTTCTCTGCACTTGGATTTTCATTCTGACTGATGAAGCCACATGTCGGTATAATTTCACCAGCATCTGTAAGAGGGTGCCTGCTGCAACCTCTACCCTACATTAGTCTCCTTTGATTTTTGACTGAAGTATGCCACACCATCAAGCCAGAAAAAACCATCCATTTTATTCTTTGATCTGCATCCTCATGACCTGATGAGGAGAGCAAGTCTGCATTTTATAACCTTACGGACAAATCCCTTGCATGCGTTAAGACATTTCCATAAGGCTTTCATTCAAAAGGGCCTGACTCATGGGAATTACACTTTGCCTACACCAGTTCAGCCCCATCATGTCTGGAATTGGACAAATAACTAACCAAGCCTGCAACTGTAATAATGCAGTCTATCTTACATAAAGTGATCAAATGAATTGACAAAATTAAACTCAAGAGGCTAAAGATCAGTCTCACATACAAAATTATTTGACAGTATGTTAAAACACAGTCATAAGATAGTTAAACACAAGCCTACAGTAGCCTCATGAGGGAAGGCAAGTTCATGTCAGCTTTCTAGCAGAAAAGAGTAGGAATAGCATTGTTGGAAAATATGTCCTTAAAAGCTTATTTCTGTCACCCTAAGAATGGAACAACTGAACTGAACAAAAAAGAGCCAAAGGGCTTATGAAGCAAAGGGGTAGATTCTGGGATGCAAGTTACATTTAATGTTTTGTGCTATCTGTCTTAAATTCTCCGTATAGGTTCACTTGGACAGTGTTGGTAGGTAGTGAAAGAAGTTATTGCGGACTCCTTAGAGATAGTTTCATGGTTTTACTTTTTATAATTTATTTACCACCCTTGCATTATGCAGGTTTGTTTTTTTTTTTCTTAAGATGTCAGTTCTAATGTCAGGTGACCTCAGATGGCAAGGCTCAGATTTTTAAGGCTACTTAGACTGTTTTCCATTTAGCTTTGCAAGACTAAGTAACTTTCAATGGGATATAGGAGACGAAATGTCTAAGAAATGATGAAAATGGGACTCAGTTGTCAAAATCACTCAGTCCATGTAATGTTTTTATGATTTATGGCTTCAAGAGCCTTTGGAAATGAAGCCTTCACTTTGTTTTGTGTTAATACAGCACCCATCAAAAAGGGACTCTAGTCTATGATTGCTGCTGTTATGATGCGATTGAAAAAAATGCTAGCCTATATGAGGAAAGTTCTAAAATGTAAACCTTAAAGGTTCAAGTTTGTAAATAAACAAAGACTAAAACCCAATGCAGTAATATTTTTGAATCTTGAGGTCTTAAAATTCATATCTCATACTTCGATTTATGAATTCTGAATGCTTGGGGTTAGCCAATCCTTCTTTGCAGTGATCAGGCTGAGGTCCACAATGTGACCAAGGGGGTTGAAGAGGAGAGCTAGACCTAACTGTGAGTTCTGGTGGCACCCAGACAGAAATAAGCAATTCTGTTTTTTCTTGAGTTTTCATCTTTGTTGAGTTTTCATCTTTGTTAAGTTTTCCTGATGCATCCTTCTTTCTGAGCTGGTCTCAGATCAGCTTCAAAATAACCAGAGCAAATGCACAACCTGAAAATTCAGTGATATTCTGCCTCATCCTTCCAGTTAAAAACACCTTTCCAAGAGTGTCTTACAGTGCTGTTAACAGAACACCTAATGCGTTGCTTCAGCTAAGCCAGTCCCCGTTTATTCAGCCTAGCCAGTTTGCAAATCAATTGTCCGGCCACCACCGACATTGCTGAATCTAAAAGTTGTTGGAAAAAGTTGTTTAAAATGTTTATCCTAGGATGGTGTCTTTCCATAGCTTTTAAGGCATAATGTCCCAATCTGAATTCCTTTGAAATATTTAATTTGAATAATAAACTACCCAAGCAGCAGCATATTCAGGTTGTTATCAGTTAGCTCTGACCAGTAGAAACTTTGAAGTGTTAATTGTTTATCTGGACAAAGCTGCAGGCTTTACTGGTTTTGCACGAAGCAAAAATTAACCCTTTCCTACCTTGCTGACGAGAGAAAATTTTAGTTAAAGACTCAGAAAAAATCCTAGACATTATACCCAAGACCCAAAGTGTTCACAGAGATGTAACAGGAAAAAAAAAAATACACTCATTTTCACTCTTTATTGCCACGAAAACAATAGTTAGAGCCCATGACTACACTGGAGACAAGAAACCTTGCTTGTGTAGTGACATTCACATTGAACTTCTTGTTCAGTCTGTACTGCACAAGTAGCAGGATACACTGATATTTATACAATGCAGGCATTGAAATATGTTTGAATCTGTTCTTGGCTGCACCATTGGCTTGATGGTGACCTTGTTCTTCTTGGATGCTCTTCTCTTTACTGCAGGCTCCCTCTCTGTAAAACTGAGATGATCTCATCCTTCCCTGTGAGGCGTAAGGATGAAAAATCTCAAAAGACAGCTTGATATTCTCATTCATGGTGGTTTGCACCACGAAACCTGCACAACACTGTTACTCACCTGATCTCATCAGGAAGAAACTGATTCTGTCAGGAGTGTTGCTCAGACAAAAAATGGGCCTTCCTCTTCTCTCCCTCAAAGCACGATCAGTGACTTGATGGCATCTTTGTCCAGACCAGCCTTTTTCAGGACAATTTGGAGGGCTGTGCCTCACCTTAAGTACATCTACTAGTGTGAGTAACAGGGAGTGCTACAGAGAGAGAGTGCCAACATTTTTGCTACCAGATGATCTACTGTAATTACTCAAAACCCTTGTGTGAACAACAGAGCGACTAGAAGTCAGGCATAGCCTGCTGACGGTTCTCACAGCACTGTTACCATTTTTTCTTGTTAAATGACAGATACATTCAGGAATTAACTCAGTATAGTGCCACATGATCCGGGCTTGGATTTCTCAGCATGCTCTGTCATGACACAGTTGTCGGTTTAACATGATCATCTGGCCATATTGGGAAATCTCTTACTTCGTGCAGGGAACAGTATAGTCTCCCCACTCCCTAAGTGTTTTTTCAAAGGAATGAAAAAAATATTCTTTTCCTTTCTCCTCCCTCCGTAATACCATCTGACAGGATGCAGAGTTTGCAATTCATGACTCAAGTGACCTCTATATTCCCATTACCCATGGCTTCGTCTTAGGGGATTTGCAGAGCAGTGCTTGTATCTAAAAGCAGTTTCTAAATCCTTGAATGGTACTAGTGAGGATTAATGGGAATGTCACTTTCTGGTAATTATCAGAAATCAAAATGTACCCTTTTGCAAAAGGCTACCACAAGGCCTAGACATTTTTAAAAATGCAAGAATAAACTCTCAAGTTTCTAATGAGGAGTTAAAAATAGAAGAGATTTTGCAACCTTGGATGATTGCCTATCCGGGGTCCAAAGTTTTTAAAGATTTTTAAGTTTTGGGTTTTTTTTAAGTTCATGCTCCATTTACTTGGGGAACCCAGAAGAGACCACTTTCACCGTACTCCACAGACAACTTAAATTGCTCGCTGTGTGGGCCTATATTGTAGTGCAAGCAGCTGCAGAGATGTGTGTCTGAAAATTGCCCCATATGGCAATGAAGGATGAGTGAAGAAAGAGACGCGTGCATTGCTGGGGCAGAGAGCGGAGCGGCAGCAGTTGGGAACAGGGCAGCTGGAGCCTGCCTGTGGGCAGGCAGTGGTAGAGGTGGGGAGCACAGCCAGCAGAAGTCAGGTCCCATTTCCAAATTCTGGGAACTAGGGAAAGGCCAACAGGCTGGCCCAGTGCCAGAACCACAAAAATCCTTTCCTTCCTGCTTGAATTGAAAGGAATAAACACAGCTTCACAATTCACAGTGCTGCGCTCTTATACCCAGTGTGTTTTTTATTCGTATTGATGCTTGTTGTATCTATTGGAATTTAGTGAACTAACTTTTTCCTTGCCTGTATGACCTTTTGTTACTCCTGCTCTCAAAACACATTCAGTGTTCGCTATGGTTGGCTTCCACCATCCCTCTGGGCAATGGAAAGAGTTGAATCAATTGCAATAAGATTTGGACACCATCATACAGAGTACAGAGAATAATACCTGGCAAATGGTGCATGTGAGCCCAGAGCCAAAAGGAGACTCCTGCAGCCAAAGGAGTCAGTGGCATACCCTCCTTCGACTTGAGGGTGCAAACTCGGGTCCAGGGCTCTGCTGAGAGAGTGAGCCATTGGTTCCCTGCTACAATGAAAGACCATTGTGAAAGCAAGGGTGCACTCCCTCTGGTCAAAGTGAGTTACTCTCTGCATCAGGTTGTCTCCAAATTGCTGCTCTTAAACATGCAAGCTACAGCTCACTGACATGTCCAGCCCTCTCCCACCTCTTTATCTGACAGACCTCTGGGAGAGGGATTAAATCAGATCACCTGGCAGGGAAGGAGTATGTGCTACATAGCAGGTGAAGGACTTCAGTACCCAAGTTTGCATCTTCTAACAGGACTTTCAAAGCGCTGGCACCTGCAAGTAGCTGAGTGGTGGCTTGCTCCTGGTTGTAGCATTTCACTCCATTGCCATATCAGGTCTCACGAGACTGGAACTTCTGAGGTCATGTTGGTCAGCTGTGTCAGCTGCATGGGACCGTGAAACAAGAAAGAGGCAGCAGCACTGCAGATATCTGCGATATGGGAAGTCTTGAGCAGTGCCTCAGCAGGGCCTGTGCCCCAGGTTTTTTACATTTGCACAGTGTAGATGTGCAGCACACATTGCTGCAGCACTGGAAATCAGGCAGCTGTACGGTGCAAGCTCCCTGGGAGCAGTACGCAGTGTGTTGGCAGAGGGCAGGAGCAGAGCAGGTTTGGGAGGCAGAAGATGAGATTGGTTTGGTAGGGGAGATGGAGTTGGTTTTATGGAATAGCAATGAAGGGATGAGAGAAGGGTGGAGTTAGCTGGCAGGGTTGGAGTCACAGTTTGGGAAGATGTTTAGTTTTGGAAGGAAAGCATAACAAGTTTTCGAGTGTGTTCATTGGGATCTTGAAAGGTGACCTCTACACTGTTATGGGGAACTTTTAGTAGAACTTTAAGAGTAGGTCTTGTATGCATACACAGACACTTCCAGCTTTTGGATTATTTTCTCCTCATCGCACATGAGGTGAAAAAACGAATACTAACTTCCTAATACATGCAAAAAGATTATGTTTCTTTAGACTGACTTTTCGTCATCAACAAAACAGACTGTGACATTGGCACCTGGAGAAACTGAAATATCACCATAAAAAGGAAGAATGCTGTGTGAACTGAAGTGAATTTCCAGGGCTCTGACATGAGAAGTGCGATAAATTTACAAAACCCCTGCAGCAAAGCTACCCCAGCAACCCAAGAGGTGCATCCCATCTGACCCTAATAGAAACTTTTGTTACCTGAGCTCCAATCAACTCATATAATGACATTGCAGCTTTGTTGTAGCGCTGTTCCTGGGAGACAGACCTCTTGTCTTTTATTGCTCATCTTGTGTTGTCACAAATGTTTTTGTAACAGCTTCCTTGTGCTCTAATTAGGGAAAAAAATCCAAGCCTTCAGAGCAGGCTGGTCTCAAAGTGCAGGCGACAGTGTGTGGAGATTCACAAGCCCTGCAGGCTTAACAAAGCCAATAAATCAGAGCTCACAAACCAGCTTTGTGCTGACATGATTTATCTTCCAGGGATGACCTGCCTGGATATGATTTTATAATGATGGCAGACAGAGATGTGAACAGCAGACTAAAAGAAACCATTCACACTGGTGAATCTGAGACTTAGTATTTATTTTACTAAAACCCCAGCACCAACCTGTGAGATAAATCTAAAATGCATGCATGTAGGTGATCAGTTCAGGTGAATCAAAGGCCCAAAATTTGTCAAAAAGGACTTCCCCTCCCTCATTCCCCCAAACATTAGCACTAGTAGTTAAATATTCTTAGAAGAAAAGTACCAGAGACACCAGGTGCTGCAATGACTGGAGACGGTGAACACTCAGACTGAAAGAAGTACCACATGCATATCCTGAAGTAGCTCAACATTGAGTTTACGTCAACAATGACCATAAGCATCAATAAGGAAGACTGTACGTGTAATTTTTAGCACAAGTGTGTTTGCAGTATTCAGAGGCTGTCTGGCTGTCTCTACAATGCAGGAGCCAGTGATAACTCGATTCTGAGCATTATAAAAAATAATAAACCACCTCCACTAGGGTCATTGCTACAGAAGTATTGTCTGTTTTTTTGAGAGAAATGAAAATGAAGATATTTTTCTTCAGAAAGATGTGCTTTCTCAATAACAAAATTTTTGTTTTGCTTTGATCTGCTTCAAATTAATGCCATAAAATTTTACTTATGGTTGTAGGAATTTCATTCGATACTGACAGGAACATGAGCTTCTTGAAAAGCTTAAAATAAAGGATGGTTTTAAAAGTGGGGCATGTAGAAGGGGATTATTTCTTTTCATCAGTGAAGGCAGATCTAAACCACAAGAACCACAGGAGCCTGAAACTCTAGTGGATTTTCAACTCCTTGTTTTGTCTTTTCAGAAACAGAAAGAGACAAATGGACACTGAGCTGCATTCAGAAAACATAACTTTGAACCAAATACGCATTACTTTTTATTTGTGGGCATACGAAGGAATTTAATCTTAAAAAGAAAGAGGCAGCAACTTGAAGTACATAGGTAATTTTCTTTGCACCAAGATGCAGATGTTTTTACTAGGACATTATGTGGGAATCCTGTAATCCACAGAGAGATGAAATATTACCCATGTCACACAAAAATGCACTTCACTGGCATCCCAGAAGCTCTGTGCTATTTATAGAAATGAATGTTATAAATAGGTTTTGAGCATCAGATAAGCGTTGACTGTCAAAGCATTCAGATACATTTCAGTAGTCTTTGCTCAAGCATATTCAAATACCAAATTATTCATATAAGGAAATGCTTGTTTACTGCAATGCTCATTATTGTTTCACATCTAAGTCTATCTAGTATAAAGCATGGCTAGTATAGTCTAGCTACTATGTATAAAGAAATGCTTTTTAAACAGTTTTACAAATGCTTAGCGTGATAAATGTAATCAATTAACAAGGTTGTGCTTCATCTCCACCTCTGCATCTACTTTATCCTCTAAGGTTCAGGAAGCTGACATAGAACAAGAAGCTATGTTAAAGAGCTCTTTTTAAGGACATTTAAAATATTGCTGTGATTAGTGCTTTGGGAATATTTAAGAATAAAAAGAAAACTTTAAAACACATTTAACTTGTTTGCTTTCAACACAGTGTTTACAGAAAACTTGCATCCTCAGAAGATCTGTTTTTTTCAGATGTGCTTCATTAATGTCTATGTAACCATTTACTTGTAATTGATCACAGAAGTCTAGTAATACAATTTCTAACACAAATACTAACTCTTACATAGCAAAGATCCACATGGGTAAACTTCAAATCCAGTGTCTGTGAATATTTATCAAGGCAAATTTGAATGTTACCGTATTTACTCTGCCTGTAAAATATGCAAGCCCAGATGTCAAAAACTACCTTTACAAATTCAAACAAATTTTGAACGATTTTTTCTTGCTTTAGCTGTAGTTGGGGCAAAACTGGATCATTAGGCAGATGCCATTACATATGGCAGCTCTGAGATCTTCTCCAGACTGCGGTGAGTCTGTCTGACCTTGGTCCTTCTGGCTGGATGATTTGTAATTGGGCTCCAGTCTAAGTGATCCATTACAGTAAAGAATCAAACTAGTTATGCTGCCATCATGGAAATTCCAAAATGTTTTACTTTCCAGTGAACAGAAACCACGCCCTAAATTGGTCTCATTGTGCATAAGATGTGGGATGCCAGGAATGATAGGTGTTACTAGAAATATGGTGGGTTAGTATTCAAAGCTATATCCAGAGTGTCAGAGTTGGTTGGCAGGAAACTTGCAGAAATACTAACTAAAGAGAGTTCAAAAATGAAAAATACTATATAAGACTCCACGGCTACTTGGTGAAATTTTCACTTTCCCCTCCCCAGGACCATTGCTACTTTGTGTCCTGGGAAGTGTGCACTGTAGCTGGAAAGACTAGAAAATTGCAAGTCAAAGATTATTTTCATGAAGACAATTTGCAGAAAACAAAGAACAATAACTGTAATAATTGATTGTGATAGAAAACCCTGTTTTGTTTTCAAAGCCAACACTCTTGTATCTTGTTCCATAATGCAGTTGCTATCACTTGCATATGGATGAGAAAATGGAGGAAATCAGAAGTGAGGCAATCCAGTACAAAAATTTTTATGATTTTCTGAGAATTTCCATCAGTTTTTCAGTGTGTTTTATAAAAAGTTATAGAATAATTTCAAGTTACAAAAGGCTATATCCTAAATTAGAATTTATACTGTACAGCAAACACATACAACAGAAAGTAGATAACTGGACTCTGTCTCTGAAGTCCTTGTGCCATACTGGCTGCTGAAACATTGAGTAAACAGTAGCCAGGAAAAGCCTGATCACATGGCAAAGCATCTCTCTTTTTTAAAGGATCCTTCATTAACACTATGCTTTTTGAATTAGTCAATGTTTTGTGGATAAGAGAGATGCACTTGGAAAAGCTGACTAAAGAATAGTTGGAAGAAGCAGATGATTTATCATAATTTAGTGTGATATTTTAAATAAACACAATTTTATAACAGATTTCCGTATTTACATGTTCTTCTCTCTCCCAGTGGTTGTCTCTTGCTTACTGCTGACGATTCAGTCCTTCGCTGAGCTCTATGCTGGAGATCTTTGTGCCTTCCTGAGCATCCAGTGATTAATATATTCTGATTAAAATGTCTCTGACTTACAAAACCAGCCACAGGCAATGATCTTGAAGATTAACCTTACTTTCAGGCAAGAAACATGGAGAAAATTTTAAAAGATAAAAATAGATGCCCGCTGATACTTTAAAAAAGCTTGAATCTGATCTGTAAAGCAGTTTAGCTGCCTAACTTCTATGAAAATAACCTGCAGAAATATCTTAGCAGCTCTCTGTCTTCCCTCTTCCGCACTCCAACTTCCAGGGAATTTGGTATCCCAAAGCCTTAGAAAATCCCACTTGGCTTCTATCATGACTTTGGGCTTAAAAATATCTCTGAAAGTCTCAACCATGCCTATTCCCATCTGTAGAGCAAACAGCAGAATGAGACCTCCATCCTCACAGTCATTCATTGTTGTGGTGGAAGTAGAAGAGGGAGCGAAAGAAATGCCACTTATTTAAGGGAATGGGGGCTTGGAGGGGGCTCACAGCTGCCTAACCAACAGCTGCAATTGCAATGCAGCTCCATATGGGCTGGCAAGCAAGGCTCAAGTAGCAAGAATGGATCTTGCTCTGGCTGTATTATACTGCCAAACATGTTGATATGGGTTCCTCATTAACAAGTGACTGATGAATAGCACCTAATTAAAGCAGGGGACAGCAAGAAGAATGGAGTAGTGGAGGAATTAGATACTGCACAGCATCCTGTCACGCTGCTTGCCTTGAATGTGCTCTGGTTGGGGTGACTAATAACACAAACCTAGGAATTAACTCTCCCAGCTGACGCTATTGTTTCTGGCAGAAAGCTTGCTTGTCACAAGGATTAATTCAATCTATACTGTTATTTAGTCAGCAACAACAGATGCTCATTCAGATATCTCGGCAGAAGAAGATGGCTCCACTCAACACCAGCGCTTGACTGACTTCCCAGGAGGGTCATTCCACTATCAGCTTCTGGTCCTCAGCACCCTTTCACATCTAGTGCTCTGCTATTATGCATTTTATTCTCTCTCTGTGTATGACATTTAAGATAGATATTTGGCAATAACATCTTGAAGAAAGCGGTACCCCTTCTGGGAAAATGTGGAGGACCATTATTCAGATGAGGAAAATGGAAAGTCAAGGAGAAACAAGGGATTTGTTCTCCTCCTGCCACATCTCCCCTATAAAATCTGCCTGCCCACCCATCCTGTCCCTTCAGCAAAGGAAGTGGGACTGCCAGCAGACAGTTTTTCCACCATGGTAAATGTCACTGCTGTCCTTTGACCAGGTCCTCAACTCCTCTCAATAGCTGGCTGCCATCCCACCATGCACAAAGGGCCCGCTCCATCCCTCGCCTCTTTCACCAGCGCCAGGAAGGTTTGGCTTGGCTGAAATCTGAGGAGTAAACCTGATGTGAGTGAGCACGGAATGAGCTAAAAATGACCCTAGGCCTGGCATCTGGGGTTGCTACATTTGGTGCCTCAGCTTCAAATTCCTCCACGCATCTGAGACAGTTGTGTACCCCTGTAGCCGACAGACGGGATTTTTGTGGGCAATAATCTACCTGGCAAGACCCAACTCATGAGGAAAATTGCTTGAGGTCACACACCAGTTATTTGCTTTTAATAAATATAGTTACCAACCCAGGTGCAGGGCTGAGGCCGAGACACCAGGGATCTGCCATGTACTGAGCACTCCTGGCACCCCTCACGTGTCCTCCTTGGCTGGGATACTTTCTGGTGGGTGGAAGCTTTGGGGATCGAGAGTCTCCCACTGAGAAGCCATTGGGATAGGAAGGCATAAAACCTCCCATGGGTTTTGCTTGGAGACGCCTGCGGTATTTAAGGAGCAGGGTGCAGTTCCCCTGGGAGACCCATCAGTCCATCTGACAGCCCTTCACTGTCCCTGGAAACCTCCTATGTGTGCATCCCACGGATTACTGCCTGCCAGATGGGGACAGCGTGGAAAGGTATTGCAAAAAATAAAACTGGAGTTTTCCTTCCCTCACAGCAGGACATGGCTGATCACGGGAGAACTAGAAGAGGTGCAGAGAGCAAGATGCGCAATTAGTGTGTGGGAAGGCAATGGTACTAGAAAAGAATAAACAATCTGGGATTGCTGAGACTGGTAAAGTCAAGCGGGGGATGACTGAGGTGTATAAATCCTAAAAGATCTGGAGAAGGTGGGTAGGGAATAGCTGCCCCCTCCTGCCTCAGCACAGAACTAAGGGCACCCTTTGAAATTAGCAGGCTGTGAGCTTAAAACAAATAGAGGAAGTCCTCTTTCACACAATGGAAATTAAACTGTGGAACTTATTGTCACAGGATGCTGCCAAGGCTGCAGCCCAAGTGGATCCAAGGCGGGTTATAGGAGGGCTACAGCAGGGATGGCTATTAAACCTCCCAGACTGCCTCAGCGAAGCAAGTCCTCGAGGCGCTGGCAGCCAGACGCTGCACTGCGAGAGGGGAAGGATTGCCCGAAAATGACCTGCATTTCCTACTCCCTTTCCTAAGCATTTCTGGGAACATTAGGGAACTCCTCGTACCGGGCCAAGGTACAAGCTTCACTGTACCAGAGACAGAGCACGGGGTCACCTGTACTATTTTTCTGACCTGGTCTGACCGTTCCTTTGCATTCATATAACAAATAAGGAGCATTGTCTTCTGAAGTGAACAGAGGCAGGTAAAGACGCTTGAGAAAACATGACGCTTGCCAAAAATACCTTTCAGGGGACTAAAATTGATGTGAGTGATTTAGCCCGACTTCAGAAAATAGTGCTGTTACCAAAGCAAATACACAAAGAGAAGAACAGTGACATACCCAAACCACTCATGTCAACTTTCCTGAATGAAATATATTTTTTTTTCAGAAACATTAGCATGAGCTAAAATCCTGACCTTAAAATTAATGGTGACAAAACAAACATTCCGTTAGGTTGAACGCAGTTTGGGGGACAGGCCTGAAATCTTTCTTTTTCAGGTTGCTAAAAGGAAAGAGAGAAACTATAGTAAGAGTTCAAATGAGTGTGAAGCCCAGTGACTAATCTGGGGAAAAAGAGTATTTGCACAGCTCCTTTGTATTTGTATTTGTGAGCTCTGTTTTTGTGCTGACAATTGCAGTCATGTGCTTAAACATCTAACCTTGCCCCACATTTCTGGCATGTCTTTCATGGGAAGGATGCCTGACACTGAAAGTGCTGTCACTGGGAGTGTGTCCCAGCACAACCTGGAGGAGCTGCCATGGGTGCTTCACTGATGAAGCCTCCCCCAGGCACAGCCATGGACACAGAGACACGGGGCAGGAGGAGGCTGGGCTAGCAGGGTTGCACATCTCCGGGCACCAGCAGGCAGGAGCAGGGCTGGCCAGGGAGCAAGAAACCCAGCAGCCTGGCACATGCTGGAGTTGAGCCATCTTTGGTCAGAGAAGCAGGGGTTTGCAAGAATTTCCTGAGCGAGGTGAGGCTGCAGTCTCCTCACCAGCCTCCTCCCTCCAGGGGTAAAGACCCTTCCAGGGGAGGCTGTGCAGGGCCATGAAGCTCCCTCCTGTGGTACAGGATTTCACAGCAGAGGGGCTTCCTCGGCTCAGCTGGGGCCTTTGATGAGGACATTACTCTTCACGACACCTTTGCCATTGCCCATAGCAAACACCAGGCTTACGCATTTTTCAGGGGAGAGTCCAAGGGAACAAAATTTATTTTTATGGAGTGATGAAGGCTGCCAGATGGGCTGAAAACCCACCTGGGAGCCAGCAACAGCAGCTGGGGGCCAGCAAGTGTCTTCTGGGGGCCTGCAGACGTACACAGAGGATATGAGCTTCTGGGAAGAAATTCCCACCTTTGCTTTGAAATCAGAGAGGCAACTGCCCCCTTACCCTTTGGTGTGAAAGAAGAAAGATGATAACTCAGTCCTCCAGACAAAATATGAGTGGAAGGCAACACCAGAAGAACTCCTGAAGAGATTCCATTTCCATCACCAAAATTATCCGCCAACACAGAGCAAAACAAAGGTGGAAGAATCACCGGGGTTTCTAACTCTAATTACCAGCTGTCTGAAGCAATGACATAATCATCGGGGGTGAATCACATCACTGGTCATATCCTGAGAAGAAGAACCAGACGCAAGAATTATCCTACTGAACTATAAACTACTCATAACAGCACTCTGAAAGAGGATTTACAAACACACTACTCTTCAAAGCTGGACATATTGTTTCAGAGGAACTGAGGAAACCAAAACAAGAAAAGAAATTATGTTGACAAGTGGGTTTTACTATAATGATGCCTTTGTTAAGGCTATGAACAGGGCATCTGTTGGTACCATCAATTATCCATTGGAAAGTAGGGGATGGGGTAAACTAGTGAAACCATGGAACAACCCAGATTTATATCAGCTAGCAATGTAATTTCAGCAGAAAATCCAGAAAAGTCACAGGTTTAGCTAGCTAATCATGTGCAGCCTTGTTTAATCACATTAAGACCAAAGGGATCCTTCCATTGACTGCAGGAGGCAATAAATCAGGCCAGCAATTAAGAAAAAGAGCTGTAGCATCTTTGGCATTTGTTAGTCACCACCAAGCAGACGAACATTCTCCGTACTCTTCCCCCTTGAAACCAGAGCTTCGCTCTTAGTGCTCTGGCTGTCATCCAGCAGAGCACTCTGACACAGGTAATCCAGCCGAAGCCTGCAGGGCAACTCAGGTGTTTAATGGTAAGCACATGCTTAAATGTGTTGCTGGATTGAGGCCAAAAGGGTTAGCACCTTGCAGCCTGCAGCAATTTGGATACCAAGGACAGTATTGCAATATAGCACATGGATGGCAGTTTTTCAGCCTGTGGGTCACTGGTGGTCCCTGAAATATGGGGACGTCATCTGTAAAATGTCATCTGCTGTGGTTTTGTTTTGAGCCATGCTCAGGGTTTCCTGTGCACACAGAATGGGAAAGAAAACAAAAGAAAATCATAGAAGTTTAACCTGGTTACTTGTTTTGTTTGTAAATAAGAAGCGTGTGGCAACAGTGTTAAATGATCTGAATTTTCTCAGGGAGGGGGAGGTTTGTCCTTCGATTACAATTTTGCAGGCATTTCTGTTATCACAAGTAATTCAAAATCAACCTGTAAATAATTTCCTGTTGACTGACTAGTCACATGTCAGCCAAATCTCTGGAGGATGTAGCTATTCCTGTAAAAGAAAAAAGAAGGAAGTCTTGCCAGATTGTGAAAGAAGGTGAAAAAACCTCCAAATTATTACTTTGCTCCCAGAATAGTAATCAAAACTAGACTATGACCTTTCCAGAGTGATGAGTGTAATTAAGGAAATCAAAACTACTGCTATATCTTGGAGGCAAAAAAAAAGTTTTGATCACATTTACTTCTTTTTATAAGCCGTGAAAGCCAGGATGTTCAGTGTTTAGAATGATGCTCCCTCTGCAAAAGAGGAAATGCACTACCGCACATAAAAAGGAATATGGGTCAAAAAAAAACCCCTGAATGAAATATCAGCTCCAATATACCTTGTGATGTGTTGGCTTGTGTAGTATTCAAATGTAGATGTCATTTTCACCTCCTCTGCTGCCTCATGAATTCCCTCAGGGATTGTGATTTGAGCTTCAAACAGGGAAAAAGAAAATATTCTTTTTTATCATGGAAGCTGATAAAATGGGCAGAGACAAGAAAAGCTCCTTTTGTTCTGATCTTTCAGGCCTCAAAATGTATTTCAGTTCATGCAAATATGTAGTTAAACCTCTTACAAAGCAATGGCATACATTCTATTTACCTTTTTAAAAAAATGCATTTCTATTTTAATATTATGTGTGTTATTTTCCTTTCTGGTATAGAAAAATGTTGTTTTTATTTAGAGAATGTCTGTTATTTCTTTCCTCTGTTACATGTTATTTATTGAAGCTCAAGCTGTTACGATCTCTTACATAAATCCCTCTTAGCACATGGATTAGTGATCCTATAATCCATAATAATATTGTCTATTCTGTCCCCAGCTGCCAGCCACAAACACTAAAAATGCACATGCTAAAACTTGTTGCAAGGTTATACTCAAAAAAAAAAATCATAACAATTAACATGGTCAATTAATGTAATAATAAATATGGTGATTTCTCTCCAAAAATGCCTTAAGACAGTAAACCATATTATTGGATTTATGGTCTCTTAAATTCCAGTTTTAACAACTTCAGGCATGCAGACACCCTTAAGTATTAAGCTTATTTTCCTCTTATACTTGCAATATAATTTCAAATTATTTTCTTTTTACACTTTCGAGGAAGGCACTTCTTTGGCTCAGGATACTTTGAAGGGTGCAACCAAAACTGTAATGTGGGAAAGCGGGACTAAACAGGAAAGTTTTAGCAGGGCTTCAGATTCTGCACCTGGCACTTAAACTCTGCCGTGGACAAGAAATATAAGCCTGAATTTAAAGCATGCCCTGTGATTCCACCACCCTCCCAATTTCGGATTGCTCCAGAGCAGGTCTGGAAGACACCCCTGATCTGTCCACGTGGGCAAATTTTGATGTTGAAGGGGGTATTGCCCATTGGAGGGCTGCTGCTGTCCCTGCAGGGTCACCCGTGGAAGGTTAGGCATCTCTCTGTTCGAACCCAGTGTCCCTGCAGGTTAATAGGGTGTTGCAACCTGCACATCCAATTTTCAGTTTGGTCCCAAATCTGGATTTTTTTGCAAATGTGGGCTAAATATAAAGTCATCATAAAACTGAGTAAAATTCAGGTTTGGGCAGTAAGTCTGCATAAGATTTCAGCTTCACAGAGATGTGCAGGGCACACTAAGCCATCTCCTAACGTCAGGTCCAGCTGCGATGCTGAGCGCATACGTCTGAGCAGAAGTCAGGCCACCGCCCAGCACCACACTCACTTCCCTGCTTCTGGTGTTCTTGGAGTTAAAAAACAACCCAGGCGCTCAGGAAAAAAAATTAAGCCATCCCAGTGATGATGGGCTAGCAGAGAGACTGTTTACTTGCATCAAATCCAGGAACTGGGTCATTTTTGAAAGCCGTAAAGCCTTAGCTGTGGGAAGGCTTCACCTTCCCTGTGCCTGGGCTTTGCAGCTGCCCTGGTCACCCTGGCAGCTGGGAGGACCTCAGGGGAAGCACTGCCAGAGGGTGATGTCTCCTGCACTGGCAGGTTTGGGCTGTGCACCGTTGTCCACTGCTGGGCACAGTTTGGGGTGCACAAGCCCCCACCTGCCCTGCAGCACCCTGAGGGCCAGCCTGGGAGCTCCCGGCGGGGCATGGCTCCTCTGTGTGGCAAACAGAGCCTTGTGTCAGGGGAAGAGCAAATGAAAGTTTCTAAGAGCAGCAGTTTTTCCTGAACTTCCTTCTGGGAAAGCATGGATAGCTTCTTTGAAAGGTGCAGTCACCCAGCTGAAGTTCCAGTAGTAAGTAAAACTTAAGAGGCTTACATGAGTCTGCATGAAATACATTCAGGTTTAGAAAACTTACATATCCTGGTCTTATCTGTAGCAACATGTGGCTGTTGATAATGCCTGATTTACTCACATTATTTTTTATTGGCATAGCTGTTCAAGTAAGTGCCTCATAAATCATTCGTGGTTGGGGAAAGTCCCTAAAATCACTTCTACCTTGGAAAAGATCCAAACCAGGTACCTTTTTTTTTTTTTTTTTCTGCAGGTACAGAGATAATTTCTTCTGGCAAACCTGAATAGCTGGCTAGGTGGGTCCTGCCCCTGGCAATCAGTTCCCCACTTCAAAGGCGCTTTCTCCTCAGCTGCACAGCACCTCCAGCTCTCAGCGGTTTCCATGCCAGTGGCCATGGTCCCAACATCCCTGTGCTCCTGCAGCACACATTGGATCTGGGACAGGGCAGCACAGGACTGGTGAAGGATCTTACAGATGAGGCAATTACTCTACAAAAGTTCCAGTTGGTTATTTTTCAGATATATTGTGAAGTTCATTTTTTTCATAGGGAAGAAGGGTATGTCTTCACACCAAATGTACATGCCTGCCCACTCACATTTTGTAACTTTTTAGCCTGTTAATTTCAGCCACGTTTGATGGGATGGAGTTTGATAGGATAATGATTTTAAATATGTCAATTTTCTAAAAGTTTCAGAAAACGCATGGAAGATGGACCCTGTCAGGTCTTGTACTGAGAGATGAATGAGCCCAGCTTGTATTAAATGGCAGAGAATTCATACAGAAGAGCTGTCATGGCTGCTATAATTGTCAGAAATGCTTCAGTTAGACATTGCACTGTGTTAGATGCCTGAGACACAAAGCCTTAGGAATCAGGCATCATTAGTCCTGCTGCTCAAGGACTTGGGCATTTGGGAAAGGAACACTGGGGAACAGGCTTACACAGGGATGTTCACTGACTTGTGTTGATTATGTTGAGAGGCCGGCTCTGCTTGTGAGAGATGAGGCAGAAGCAGTTGATTTAGCACTTTAATATACTATTCTGGTTAGTGAGATAATTAATACTTTTAAAGAATGTGTAGTGTTTTTGGTGGAGAGTTTTATACATCTACATAGATACTGCTAAGGTTTTTTAATCTAAAATACATGTATAACAGAGGGAGACCATATTCCTACTTCTTATTCATAACATGTCTATCTATCCCCCTTAGACATTTAACCACGTTTTCTCTGCCAAATCCTTCCCTGCACTTGTGGATCAATTAGTATTATTTCTATACTGTCCCCATCCATATTCTTTCATTTTAAAAAATCACAGAAGAGAAAATAAATCACATAAAACCCCCATTCACCATGGCTGTATCACAACGGTTATGTTGCTATGGAAACATCTGTGCGACAAGACTATGCTCTTGGAGGTTAGTGTTTTATCCTAGATTTCCAATTATGTCATCAGACTGGATTTGCAGTGGTGTAAACTGACGTAACCACAAGGAAATTAAATAATTTGTAACAGGTAAAGATATGAACTAGCAATTATTTGTGAAAAAAACCCTAATAATTTACGTGATGGGGAAGCTGAATCTAAAACTGCTGCTGCCTCAAGCATATTTGAAAGGGTGGGTTAAGTTCTGCTTGAATCACCCTGGAATAATCTTTGTTTCCTAATGAGTCCCATGAGTCAAGGAAGCCACTGGGAAGCACAGTCTCTGACATAGGCTGAGTTTAACTGCATGGGGTGCTAAATGCGGTGCTGTGGTAGGGGTATGGCTGTCAGCACAGGCTACACCGGAACATGGGTACCTGCACAGGTTGTCTTCACTGATGTCTGTGCCTGCTCAGACTTCTCCATGCTTAGTCAAACCGGCTAGCTCCACGCTGTGTTTCTTGGCATGTTTCCACGTATGGCAGCCATTCTTCCACTTGTAGGCTGGGCCCCCAAATTAGCTCATCCTCTACAGTTTGCAGAGGAGCGTCTCCCATGCCATTGTTCACCTTGGCCAGTGTCCCCTCACCCTTCTCAAGGAATTCCAGGTATGACTGGGTTGTTTTCATCCCCCTGTTTCCACTGGTGTCATATGCTGAATTGCAGCCATCGAAGGTATATAGCAGTAATGTATCCACAAAATATGTTACAATGTTTTGTGTAGTAGGTTTTTTGTACTGGCAAAACAATTGCATTAGATATATGTCACAATCTGTCAAGAAAAGATGGCCTCCGCTTTGCTTCCTTTCAATAAACTGCATGGCCTTTATGGAAGCAAAGTTCCTTCAACATCACAAAGAAAAAAGAATTCACATGCAGAAAACCATCAAGGATATAAATTAAATTGAGAAACATGGCAGAACTATTTAAGAGGTTAGAAGTAAAACGTAAACAGCAAGAGATGGGGCACAAGTCTGTTTTGATCACATATATGAATGTTTTGGGGTTGGTAATAAAGCAGCATATTAATTATACCATCAGGGAAAAAGACCTTCAAAACAGATAAAAATATAACACTTCCTACGTGAAGCACGGTATCAATTCTTCAGGAAAAATCAAGGTATGTTATTAATAATTATCATCAAAAATCTTACTGATACATTCTAAGGACATAGCTCGGTATTTTCAAAGCTGAGATCCCAAAGTGAGGAACCTGAAGCAGAAGTGTTCCATCTTCAGTCTCCTGGCCCCATCCACCCTCTCACCCATGTATGCCAGACCCCAGGCCGTGGGTCAGCTAGAGAGCAGGCTTCTGGGCTGGACCAAGCACCATGCTGGAGGACCAGTCTGTCTAAGTCTGTGGGGCACAGGATTGCTCTGGGGAGGACTGGCTGGCCTGGCAGGTTCAGCAAAATAGGGAGTTTTGTGCAAAATACACATATGCTTTCATGTATTTTGAAATATCACCCAGTATTATGTATGTGCTTGAATACAGTTGTAGATGAGTTTGGATACACTGATGTCGTTGTATGATCCCACACTTTACAGCACCCTAGCTTGTCTGTGTGCAGTGAGTCCTACTGAAATGGGTGACTCAGGTTTGCAGGCAGACCCTGAGAGGTTTAGCTCAAATCCAATAATTGCAGGGTGACTCCACCTACATCTATGATTAAAACAGTCAGTCATGAAAAACTTGATGCACAGAGCTCCTTCAGAAGCCAATGGTAGTTAAAAGATGCGAAACAGGGCTCACACCAATGGTGTCGCTTGCAAGAAATAACCTTTATACCAATTAAACTTGGAATATTGAAAGTTTTAAATCAAAGGAAATAGTTTTCCTATTCTGCTTACTCGACAAAACACACTTCTGCCACACCTCACTGTAAATTATGTCCAGATTAAGTGCATGCCATTATTTTGAACATATTTCTTTAAAAAAGAGAACAAGGAGTGTAATATAATAAGCAGAAAATTAAAATGAGAGAAACCATGGCTTTGCCTTTTTCTGCTGCATTAGGCAACAAAAAGTGACACAGGAGTTTCTTGTGAACTATGTTGCATATCATTTGCTACCCTGTTGGATAAGGAAGGCAATGACAACATGCCCTTTGTGTCATCTGAACTGGACAGGGACTGGTAGGAACGGGGAGGAGATAAATTATTTGTTTGCAAGCCAAAGTGAATGTGGTGCCAGTGCTATGAGTTTATGATTGAAGTCACACGAATGGGGAAAGTTCGTGTCAGATTCTGTAGACCCCTTTGCTTTCTGTGTAAATTTTTCATCTGCCTGCGCACCAAAAGTTTTCTCTCAGTGCTGTCATTGTGGTGACTCCCACTGCAGACATCTAACTTTTCCATCAGACTAGTGACCTTGTAGGAACAGACGCCAGAAGGTTATGGGAAGAGTGTTTCACATTTTACTTGCTTGATTTATTTCCAGCAGTAGCAGTAGAGTTCATTCCCCTCTCCATTATAATCCTGTAAATCCAATTGCAATTGCTTTTATTAATAATGTAAATAAGGTAACTAATTTTCCTCGTGGCCCTGGTCTTGAGGTAAAAGTTACATAAATAGATCCCTGTATTCAGGGAGAGTACCCTTCAGTGAGTCTATGAAAAATTATCTGTTTTTTCTTGTGAGGAGCTGATTGTAGGACTGGAGATTATTGGCTTTGTATTTTGGATATCATAATTCCTATTCAGCCTGAGATTCAGATACTAAGTGGAATCTTTTGCAGATTCTTAAGATGCATGATGAATTAAATAGATATTCATAAAATGTCCAAAATTTAAATTTAATGAAATATGTAATATGTCCACATAAGATATTCACGTTACTCAAGGGCAATTAAGATAATGATAATGGAAGCTGGATAGTCTGCTACTTTTACTAGGCTTACTTTGGCTTTGAATCAATGCTATTCTTACCAAGTATGGCACCTTATTCCCAACATTTCAACTATATATTTGAAGGAAATAAGTAATTCCCATTAATTTTTGGAATGCACAGAAAAGACATAAGGAAATTGTTAGAAGGGCTAGGAAAAGTTATTTTTATCCTGTCTTTTCTATATTGTCTGCACTAGGATGATCCCTCCTCAGTGACACTGTTAGATGAACTTTTTGCTACAGGGCATTTCTGTTTCAACAGCGACTGAGCGATATAGCCAAGCATGACAGTTTACTCCCTGCCAAGTTTGTATTTTCATCTCAATGGAGAAAAAGAAAATCCTTTCTTTTCAGCTAAGGTTCTTAAAATATTTATTGTTTCCAAAATTCAGCCAGCATGAACAATGTTAAAGCCATACACAAACTAAAAGATAAGTGAAATCACCCACCTGCAAAATTTTCACCAAAACTGCAAACGGGGAAAACACTTGCCTGATATGTGCTGGCATGAAACAGCTGCTAGAGTGCTCCCTTCTTTCTGATGCTAGCACATTTTATCATTCCTGCCAACCGCAGACTAATCTCAAGGGCACCTTGAAAAAACAACAAAAACTGTTTAAAAATTAGTGGTAAAAATAACCTTCTAAAATAAAAAAAAGTTACTATTGCTGGAAAGGGTTGGTTTGTTTTCCCCTCTTAATTATTTTTTAGAAGGAATTAATGGTCTAGTGATTCAAAGGGAAACAAAAACAGGGTTACATGTGCTCACAGTATGGCATATCTTGCCATCTCAAAGGTTCCCAAACAGCTGGTCCACAGAGACTTGACAGGTCACATAGTTTTAGCGCTTCCCTCTGTCTCCTACTGCGAAATCTCATTTGTAATAGCTAAAAATACACATCTTTCTTTCCCAGTATAGCTTTCCCATGTAAATGGACTTGCTGCCATTATCTCAGGACATGGTGATATTCTGCAGGGTTTTGGATGGGCGGGAGGACAGAAGATGTAATTGTCAGCTGGAAGAGAGACAGTTTCTGAATGGAAGGGGAGGATTTCCCTGAGATAATGTTTTTATTCAGCTGGAAAATGATCAAGGACCCTGTGACTAAATAGTGTTCAGAGTGGTTTCAGGCACCTCTGTGAAAGCAAGCCAGGCTATCTGGCCAGGGAGTTGGGCTAGGCAGTTCTCCTGGGAGACAAGAAAGTGATAGGTGTCTGGGCATGATGCAGCTCATGCTGATGCTAGGCAGCCACTGGCTAAAAAACTGAAGCAAGCCAGGGAATTAGGAGCCTTTACAGAGCACCTCAGGGAATGCCATTCCCTGGACGGGATATTTAAAGTGTCTGCTCTAATCAGCCCATTCTTATTTTAAAATATTTTGAGGACATAAGTATCTTGTTCCCATAAAACACACCAGGGACTTTGAAAGATGCTTCCAGTGGCACACACTATTTTTAGCACACAATTCTACTTTAACTTGTTGTTGTTTATAATGACCTTAGACTTTCCAAAGCACACCCCAGGCCTTTGGCAAAACTATTTGCATGCACAGACATTTCTATAAGAATGATGTCTGTTTCTCTCCATGAAGATTTAGTGCTGTCCTTTCCAAGAGTGTTGCTGTGGAAACAGTGACTCTTGGTCATATAGAATCATAGAATTGTTTAGGTTGGAAAAGACCCTTAAAATTATTGAGTCCAACTGTAAACCTAACACTGCCAAGTCCACCACTAAACCATGTCCTTAAGCACCACATCTACACACTTTTTGAATACTTACAGGGATGGTGACTCAACCACGTCACTGGGCAGCCTGTTCCAATATAATTAATCTGCTAGTAATCCAGACTGGATGGCTGTTTCACTTGATGCATCTGTTAAGAAAATTCTTCAGATATATAATTTATGTACACATGTATTCTGAACAAAACAGGATCACACATGAGACCTTGCTGACAATTATTTCCCTCAAAAGTGATTTTTCATTTAACATGCCCAAAAAGAGTTACATTTGGTCAGTCCCCTAGAGACAGTGGTTTACAGACCACAGCAGCTTAAAGACATCATTCACAATCAAAGTGAGGCATCTGCTCTTACACTCAGGCACTTCACAAAAAATTAAGTACTCTTCCAAATAAGGACAGTTAGCAGAATGAATTGCATTAGTCTTTCATCTCATCTAGATAGCTTTCATTATTAAGCAAAGACTCATTAGCCTCTTACTACCAGCATGGTATCAATCACTTGTGCAAAGGAATCGGATTAAGGACAGTTAGGAACTCCTTAGCATGCACCCAGTGTTTTTCAGTGCCCTCTGAGTAGGTGCAGTCAGGAGCGGGCAAAACTTCCAGCTCACCCAAAGACTTCTCAGTGTTTCAGGCCTATGAAAACAACACTGTCTCTGCAAAACAGTGTTATCATTTTGTAAATGTTATTTTTAAAAGTAGTATACTAAAAATAACACAGTACAGCCTAGTACCAGACTACTCATTTTAGTTCCTTTTTAAATGTCACACACTTTTCCAAATTAGAGAAATTTTTGTCAGCCCAGAATAATTCAAAAGGTAGTTTGGGCTGATTTGGAGACAGGTATATGAAAATGGATCTGACTCTACAGTTAAAAGCTAGAAGTCCAGAATTTGACCAGATATAGTCCAGTGCCAAAAAGGTTAGAATTTTTTTTTACTGACTCCTTGCAGCTAAATATGCAGATCTAAGTCTTAATGAAGCCTACAGAAATCAGTGGAAGTTTTTCCACAGGACATGTTCCTAAGGCTTTGAAGAACTTAAGAGTGTAAGTAGAATCAGATAAAAGGATACGGATGCTGGATTAGGCAAGCAGCAGATTACAAAACAGCATTAGCACTTGCCCTTTGCAAAGGTTAAATTATGTTCCTATCTTAAATATTGCACTGCCTATTCATGCTCCCGTGGGGACGATCCATTTACGGATTTTGGCTGAAAATGGCAATAGGGCCAGAATACTATCAGAAAGAATTTTTTTTCCCCCTCACAGTATGCTAGAACTTTAGGGCAGATATTACTAGAAATAAATAGCTTAGAAGGCTGTTGAAGACTCATATGTCATAAGCAGTGCTGGAACAAAGCAGAATGCTCCATCCAATAGTAAAGTAATTTAAAACTAAATGGAAGTTATACGTTTGTATTAAACTCTCTGGATTCCATGAAAATTTCACCTTATTCAGTCTCATTACAAAGAATATTCTCAGAGTGGCTTCAGGGGCCTGTTTTCTAGAGTGCACACGTCTTTTAAGAGCAACTAATCTCTTCAAGCATTTTCTTTCTTAAGCTTCTACAAAAGCAGATGAAACAAAATGTTCCTGGTCTTGTTTGTTTCAGTTTGAAACTCAGAGGAAGTTTTGGGATACCTGGGGAGGGAGTCCTCCTATCTCACATTATACATCTGCCATCTGGGTATATGAATCAGTCACCCTAGACTCCGTCTGTAGGCAAAAAATGAGCTCTTCACTTAACCTCTCTTGAGCAAGTACTATAGGATACATTGGATGTTGCTATGGAGGTATCTGTTTCTTTTCATTGATCTGTGAAGAAAGCAGAGGCACCTGGTTCCTCTGTAGACACCTAGACTGCAAGACAATCACATTGTGTCAGATGAATGCTAAACCAGGCTGTTATACTCTCCCATTAATAACTTTGAGACCTTAGCTCTTTCTTGACCTCATGAAAGAATCACTTTGCTGGTGATTCAAACCAGATGAATTTCCCTATAAAGTCCAATTTGTCAGCAAGTGTGAATTAGGAAAGATTTACAGACTAAAAAGAATCCCACCTGTTTTTATGGGCCACTAGTCCTTTTTTTGTAGCTGCTCCCTGGACTAGCCCATACCAACGCAGGGCATTAGTCCATGCCAAGTGCAGGGTTCTGCATTCGTCCTGGCTGAACATTCTAAGGCTCCTCTTGGCCCGTTCATAGTACTGGTCTGGGTTCCTCTGGATGGCCACCCTGCCCTCCAGCATGTTGACTGGTCCCACCAGTCTGGCTTCATCACCAGACGCACTAAGGGTGCACTCCATCATGTCCTCCAGGTCATTGATAAATGTATCAGCATCAGGACCCAGGACAGACTCCTGAGGAACTCCACTTGTAACCAGTCTCCAGGTAGAGCATGAACCATTACCCACCACACTCTGAGCCCAACCATGCAACCAGTTTTTCAAATGTCTGGTAGTTTGCTCAATCACTGCTGCTGTAATTACTATTCTCTTCAGCAAACCACCTGACTCTCTGATTTCAGGACCACCATTGCAGATCTGAATAATAAAAATTAACGTTTGCCACTACTTTTTACTACTAGTGACACCCCATAAAAATCACAGCTGTACTGTTGGAGACTGAACAGTAACTTATTCTCCCTTCAGCAGCAGACCCATTCACAAAGTTTTTTTCCTGAATTCTCATTAATATAGCTCACTGATGCATTTTTGACAGAAGTAAAGCCAATTTAAGACATTCTCACTTCCTTTCCTACTGCCTCTCAACTTCCTTATGATGACTTGCTTCCCCCTTGGCTGTGCTGGTGCTGCTCTTTGTGGGACCAACTGAGTGGCCAATAACTGTAGTGTGGAGATGGGAACCCAAATGAAGGTAGGTCAAAAAGGCGGACATGTCTGAAACTGGCATTCCACAAGAGAAAACCATACCATTGAACACTACATACTAGCCTTACTTCTGCCTTACCTGATACAGAACTAGACCAACAAAAACAGTGTCTATAAGGTGATTTTCAGCTCCCAGGATTGTTTTCCAAATCTCGCCTGGTGACAGTAACAGTGAATATGAAACTCCATCCTGAATTCTTCTCTTCCCTGTAGCATCTCTCCAGTAGCATTCAGCTCAGAGTGAAATACAAGCGTTGGAAAGCTCTCCAAGTTTGAGCTAATTTTCACAGAAAACTCCTCAAACTAAATGTTATTCAAGCTCTTAAGCAGGACGCTGAATAGTGAAGCTGGTGAACACACACAAAAAAAGCATGACATCATCCCAACACTTGTATTTGTTCAACTTTTTCTGAGGGACTGCTTGTGTTTTTTCAATAGTAAGGATGCCATGGCTCTCAGGAGAGACAGGAGCTGTTTTCTCAGCAGCCAGCAACCAAGGTTCATTTCTACTCTTCAGAAATACCCTTTCAGTTCCTGATGGCACTTATGTGCCAAAGGGGTCCAGCAGGCCTTTTTAGAGACTGTCACTGGTGTTTGTGGAATGTTGGAGTATTTCCTTTCCCTGAAATGCCTCTTTCCATTTCCTGAAACTGCTAAATCATCTCTGCCAGTGATTATTTATACCTAGAGCTCATAAAATTATTCTGAGTCACGAATCACTTTCCATCCCATTGCACCCAGGAGGAATGACCATACACTGTCTCTATGATTTCTGGAGAAATGTCTAAGACAGAGAGATAGTATTACACTCTTTTCTCAAGCAGTCTGTTCCCCTATATCCCTACCAACACTGTCAGCTGAAGGTCTCTTGGGGTTGAAGTTTTAAGAAGCAGGGGTTGTCTACCTGAACGGCTCTTTCAGATGACTCAGAAGGACACTCTCAAGTCCATATCTTTTATTTTAATTGTATACACATTTTTCATCAAAAAGTAACTTTCATTAACGTGTGTTAGTGAAATAATGATGACCTTTCTTGAGGATAAAGAGATTTAGGGGAGACATTGTTCATTTGAAATCTTAAGAGCACTCAACACATGTTCCTTTGTCATAAGCACATACATTTCTGGCCAGAAGCATTTATTCATGGCTTGAATCTATATTTTGTTGTAAGGGAGACCAGTTGCAATGTTAAAATGTGGCAATGAAAGGACTCCCAAGTAACAGAAATATCAGAATCAGAGACCAATTAAGATAAATTAGATTAAGCTGGTTGTGGATCAACTTTCTTTCCATACAAAAACATGCATAATTTTCCTGACAATAATTCATAGGATATAATGGGAAATTCAAACATTTTCTAGTGACATGGAAATGTACTGCTTTATGCATATAAAGAGAACAAAGTTTCACATGCCGAAGGAGTTGCTGAATACCTTTTGTGTACTACTCCAAATGCTAGAGATTGAAACAGAAATACCACACTGAAAATGTGCACAAAGGCAACTTTTCTCAGTCACAACCACTGGGCTACATGCAATATGCTGGCACAGTCAAACTGCTTGAAAAGAGTCGAGCATCACTACTGTAGACAAGCCATTAACTTTCTTAACACTTAAATCCATGATCCCATCCATCCTATATTAGGAGAGGAGAGGAGAGGAGAGGAGAGGAGAGGAGAGGAGAGGAGAGGAGGAAGAAGTTGGTTTCATGCCATAAATCTGCAAACACAGAGAATGCAGATTAACATTAACATCCTGCCTACCCTTCATTGCACACCCATAGTAAGGACCAGAACATGAGGCTTTTTATGTACTGTAGGGTGAACAGAGAAAAGAGTGAGTTGGAAAGAAACAAGGGAATATCTCAAATAATTCAGATTCCTTTAAAAAAAAAAAAAAAGCAAGCAACAATATACTGGTAAATTATAGCAGTAAATTTGTCTGTGGAGGCTGACATCTCTGCATCACACATGTAAGCACTACAAGAAGCAATTATGAAGAGCTAGGAAAGTGCTTCCAGATACAACAATAGTTTATTAAAGTCCATCTGGTGGTAAGCCAGCAAGAGGGAGTGTCTGTACGTGCCTAGAGAAAGTGATTAAAACATAAACAGGATGTGATGGAGGAGGTGAATAATCTAAAGGAATCATAGTAATGTAGAGTTTCATTAGTTAGCTCTTCTGGTACAGCAGCTATATTCTGCTTACTGCCAGCTGCTGTCTCCTTCTTCAGCCCAAACATACCCCTGATATTTAAATGTAAGTCTTGTAAAGCATAATTAGTGTTTATTAACTGAGTGACACAAAGGGGAACAAATTAGAAATCTAAGGTCTCAGTGGCCATCTCACTGAGGATAGGAGGCCACTAACACCTGACAGCATGGGTTATGCTCCCACATCAGGTGACGCATGCATGGCTATATAGCTCTATAGATCCTCTCCACTGCTTCCCTCATACAGACCGAGGCGACATCCACCAGGTCTTCCTGAAGAAGTCCTAAATGCCCAAGCACACCTGCAATAGCACCTGACTTCTCCAAATTCTCAAACAGGATAACATAGCGTAGAAGCTGTTACCTGGTCCTGTCTGGGTAAGCTATGCCATTACTGCCCATTGGAGACAAAGAGGAATCTTCATGGTTCACCCAAACAGCCTTCAGAGATTCACATTAGCATTCATGATACAGTCATTGTTGCAGCTTTTGTGGTCTAACACACACCAGCCGCAACATGTGGTCTTTCTCAAGTATCCTCATTCTCCTCTGTGCTATCGCTTATACATAAAATGCAACCCTCTTCCCCAACTCTCAATAGGCAGTGGATGTCTTGAGGTTTTTTTGGAGCTCTCCACAGGTTTCATTTCTTTCCCCACTAGCCTTGGACAACTGTCTTATGGCACCATTAAAAGAATAACCCTCATCACCCATGCTCCAATGCCCAGAACTGTCTTTTTGTGCCTTTAAACCCTGTCTTAGACTCTTATTGCATTCTCAGCCACCAGCTGCATGGAAAAAATGTTTAAGTTTCCTCTCCTCTCCTCCCCTCATCTCCTCTCCTTCTATAGGTAACATTATTTTAAAAGTTATCAGAAGACTGTCAACTGTCTTCAGTTAAAGTAAAACCTGTCATCATGGACACATCTTGTTGCTGGAGGAGGTATCAAGGCTTAATGGAGATGGATGTTCTCATCTCTTCCCTTCTCCTGTGTTCCGCTGTTGTGCGTTTTGCCAAAATCCATCTGTCCTCTGGCTTTATGGTGTCCCAGTGATGCTACTTCGGCATGTTGACCATCCTGGCTGGGATCTGCACCTGCATCCTTTCTGTTTTTAGAGAGACAGATGCAAGTAAAACATTTTTCATAAATCAGTGCTTACATCTGGGTCTACACTGCTTACAACAGCAGCAGCAAACATCTATCACCAGCACTTTAAAGTGAGTGTGCTGCCTCAGATGAAATGTTGAAAGATTGTCTAGAGTTCAATAAATCCTCTACATTAACAGCAAACTATTCTAGTAATTAAAAGCATTTCCAGAGATTAAAGGCTATAGAAAATGTCTTCTACCAAGTTAATTTTCATTCTTTTCCACTTTGATTTAGCTGAGTGTAGCCAAAATAAAGATATAAAAGGTGGACATAGAGGAGAAAACGAAAGAAGTCAAGAAAGAAGTGACTGGTAATGGATCAATTCTGCACTGACCATTTGCAACTAATCAGTATTTATTACTCATTTTGCAAAACTGATCTTCCAGCTTCAGTTCCAAAGCTATAAATCTGATTTTCACTTTAAAGATTGCTGAAAACCACAGTGTAAAATTTTATCACCATTAAAAAGGTAACAAACACAGCTATCCTGAGAGAGAAATGCGGTGAAGTTGAGGCAATTTTAGTTTTAGCATGAGGCAAACTTGCTGAGGTAGGGCTCAGGCAGGAACACAGAGCTGGTCTTGTTCTGATAAGTGCCTTCGCTGTGCTTTTATACCATGGTACTTCACGCATGTTATTTATCATATTGACTGAAAAAAATTATTAAAAAGATGGGGTGAAAAAAGAAAGAATCATTTATAGCAGAGGTGCCCTAAGGAGCAGCATCACAAATGGATTCTCGCTTAACTTGCTGGTGGTTTTCCACTGCTCCTTGCCTCTGTTAAATTATTTTCCATCCATGGGATATCAGAGTGTATCTAGGGAGCTGCATGTGCCTAGATCTACCCCAGCAGTCCAGTAGCAGTAAAGCTGTTAATAATGCATTCCTTTTTTTCCATGTTTCTGAGTGACCTATGATATTTGGCAACTCTGTATTCATGTTTCACAAAAAGATATCTGTCCAAGGAAAAGATATTCCCCTTCTTCTTGCTTCATAACACATCTTAGATTTTCTTTTATCATGATTCTTCTCCAAACAGTTTTCTGTGGGGGTGGGGAGGGTGGGAAAATCTGTCTGAACGCCTTATGTTCACTGAGAGATCGTTATAACATGGCAAGATTTTACAGGGGTGAAAATATTCCAGGAAGTTGTTATTTATCAATTCCCAAGGAAATTAGCTCACAGAATATAAAAATAAGCCTTAAGTAAATGAAAGTAAACAAAGTAATAAATGCCAAGGGACATGTCATTTTGGTTTTATTTTCTATTTCTGTTACACCAACACAAAAAAACATCATCAGTTCTCCTCCTGTCCCATACGAATGCAGAACTGTGCAGGTTGCTCTGAAAAACCTCAAATCTGAGCTGTAAACATGGAGCCTAACAGCTCCCACGATTGTTTGTTAAACAGTTGGAAATCGTTGCTGCTTTTCATCCTAGTGTCACCGCAGTTCCACGTGAACTTGGTTTATATAATTTAAAATTGCACTCACAGTTTCACTACGATGCTGAAGCAGGGAGTTTCTTGTAGCATTTTACTCAAAGCTCCCTTGATGACTATTTTGGGCTCATCAAGGTGTTTCTCTCTTTATCTTGAAGTTCTGACCCAAGTCTATGGACTAAACAGTTGAGTCACTTAAAAAGTCCAGCACTTCACACTCCTTGTTATTGCCTATCAAGTCAAGGCAACATCTCCACAAAGGAGTCAACAGTACTGGACACATGCCCCCAGTGCAAGTGCAGCTCAGATACTCCATTTCATCAGCAGTTTAAACTAACCCACCTGCATATGAATTGCTATACCTGCTGCATGGTCTCCACTGGCTCTGCAGAGGTGTGCTGGGAAACTGGGAACTGTAACACTGGAAAACATCCCAGGAAAAGTTGCTAGAAATCATCCTTCATGTTGATAGCACAGTTGTAAGATCTAGAGCAGAGGGTTGGGACTGATTAGCCTTGCCCCACAGCATGTCCCAGCCTGGCCATCCTAGCATCATGGTCTCTCTTACACTGAGAACTGCCTCCCTGCCTGATGCTGTATGTATTTTACAGCCTCCTCTTGCCATCAACTTGGTTAAGTTAGGGAAAAACTCAGTGTAGTTGCCTTCCAATAAAGTAAATACAGGAAGGTCCTAGAAACTGTAGGTTGTTTCTTAACATGTTCTCATGGCAATCCCCATGTGGGAATTCAGCTGGCCAGAGATGTCCATACAGCCTCTTGCTAAGCTGCAGGCTGTGAGATGAGTGGGCAGGGCTGTCCGACCTCCATGTGTGGAGAGCCCCAGTGGGGACAGCAGTCAGGGTGCAGGGGACCAGTTCAACCCTTCCTGCAGGGCAGCACCCTCCAGGATGCTGCTGTTCCTGGCAAGAGTTGCATATCCAAACCAAGATGCAGCAGGAGGCAGGACTGGGATCAATGCCTGAGGTGCTGCTGGATCAGAGTCTGAGATTTGCTGCTGCAGTATAGGAGACTGCCATAGACAACATCCCACTTTCCTACTTTTCCCAAGACATAAAAAAAACATCCAATGCCTGTGACCTGTGATTCACTTGTTGAAACGTCTTTGTCAATTCTCAGGAGAGAGAAACAAGATCACTAAAGCAAGGATTGCTCAATGAGGAAAAAGTTGCACCCAGGGGAAGTGGAGCTGGAACAGAGGATGAAACCCTGCCACTGCTCCATCCTTCCTGCAGAGCTTTGTCCTGTCACATTTTAAAGAGTATGAAAGAGAAATGCCTGCTGTAGGAAAAGGCACGTAAGACAGCTACAATTCTTGGTCTTGATCACCTACCACACATGGGCGCACAGATGCTTCAAAACAATAGTGATAATATCTTGCTAATAAGGATCGTATCTCCTAAATGTCCCTGAAGTGGGTAATTTCTGAAAGTACAGAAACAGGGAGCTGAAAAAACTGTTCATTTGCTGTCCTATAATGAGATATCTGGGTTACTTGATTAGCTATATGGTAGCAGCATTATCTAAAAGACAGTTTAAATGTATTCAGTGACTTAGAAGAGCAACAGCAGCCACAGGTTGCCAGATGATATGCAGAACTGAACAACAATTTAAATGAAACAATTTTGAGAGGAAAATACAGATGCAGTAGCACAAAGTAATGTTGCGACTACATTTTCAACGTGTATTGACAAACATCAAACTCTCCAGATCACACTGGAGTCTTTTGTTTCAGACATTTTTTTTGCTCAGCCTGAATTTTTTCCCAATTTGTCCAAAAGACATTCACAGAAGTTATTTCAGTTCCTCCAGAACGTTTCTTATTTATTTTTAGGCACTGTCAGTAAACCAGAAGAATTCATTTCTTGCACAGTTTGAGCCATAAGCATCCTGTGAGGTGCCGAGAGTCGGGGTATTCAGCATCTCATAGCACAAAGCCCTGCAAGTGTCACATTTTTGAGTGGTTCCTTTTGGAAACTTGAGAGTTTCTCCTTGTGGTCACTGCTGGGAACATGATAAAGGGCAAACGAGTGTCTGCAAATAGATAATTACCAAGTCAGCATGAGTCCTTTCAAGGCTTTGGGTTGGCCTCAGCTGTAGAGTTGGGTAGAGTTGGAGGAGCTGGGCAGAGTCGTTTTTCAGAAGTGAGAGACAGGGAGGAGGCTGTGAGGTATGTGCAAAAGCTCTGGGAAAAAGCGGGATGTCAGATGAGGAGAAAACATAACTTCTTTGAGTGGTGGAGGAACTCAGACCAGCACAGGTTTGTCATTAAACTCAGAACACGCTTTTATCCCAAATCGGTCTTGTGATTTATGGGTCTGCTAAGTTTTGTCTTGAACTCTCCTTCTCCTCTCTTAAGGATGCAGTTAGTTAGGAGGTGGTTTCTCTGACTGAATAAGAGGCCAAAATTTCTAATTACCTCTATGTCTTGTGTTAACTAACTTGGGCATTGACATTGATAAAATTCCGGCATGAACATCACTCAAGACGATTGTTCTCCCATGTAATCAAATGCTCTCAATTACCCACAGAGCAATAGCGTCTTAGTAAGGCGCATATTCCTTACCATAATCACCTCTTGCTTTGTCTCTCACCAGTTTTGACTAGAAAAGGCATTACTTCCATGGAACATGAAACCACTAGAACTTACACAACACCATCTCAGCACAGGGTCACTGCACTGTGCCACACTGCAGGTGAAAGCAAGCCGTGGTGGGTACCACAGGGGGGCCAGGCAGCAGTGTGGGAGACTCCACCTGAGACAGGAACTCTGGAGAGTGGAGGGCTAGCCTTGGGCCAATGCTGTCTCTCCAAACACGATGAGGGAGAGGGAGAAAATACTTTAAATCAGCCAGCAAAATGAAAGCATTGTAGAGCCGGGAAGAGATGCGTGCCCTGCACTCTTTAAATGGGTGTCAGTACTCCTTTCCCATTATGTCCTCCTGAAAACCAAAGCAGATTTTTTTCTGTGATCAGCAGATGCAGCCAAGGATTCATAGGGCTGTGTGAGCTCTGCACTTTCATGGGTACATGCACATGTGCCCACACCTTTCATTTTCTATGATAATACGGTATAAAATTTGCAATGCAGGGTGCTGCTGAAAAGCCACCGCATATCCTCCAGTGCATACAGCATATTCAGCCATCTTTAAACACTTCTACTCCTGTTACCTTAGTAACAGCCCAAGGGAAATCCCTAAGTAATTAATCAAGCTGCTTAGCTGTTTAAGGTTTCTTATGAGGGAAGCTGTTGTCTAGCTTCTTTCTCATTGCTGACAAAAATTCTATATTTAGAAAAGAAATGGCACGTGGGCTGATTTAGGGAGCCCCCTCTGTCTGTTATATGGGGTAAAGAGAGTGAGTGCCCATATGTACCTTGTTAAGCCATTTATTTGGCATGCGTGTACATGCTTAGCAACTGATACTGCAAGTAATAGCTGAAGCATGAACCTCAAAGGATTTAGAGGTGCAGCTGGCAGGCTGGATTTCTTCAAACATTTCAATGTCCTTTCTAAGAGCCCATCCTGGTTTCTCCCTCCAGTGCCACATTCAGAAATCACTTCCAGGTTCACTGATGCATAACCAAGTCAGACTGCAAGAAACCACTATGATAATTTAGTCTGAGTTTCCATACAACCCATCCTATAGAAGTTCACTGTTTTGTTTTCATTTGTTTATTTTTCTGTAGAAGGTAGTATTTTTCCTTTGTACACTAAAGAGCATAACTGAGTCTGCTAGATTGTGGAGAACATACAGCCTGCCTTACAGAAAGACATATCTGTTGATCCTTTCCTCTAAACACTTAAAACACAGAGACAACTGGAGAAAATTCTGTGTGATGTGGACTGCCCTTTTCTCCTTTCAGGACAGGAGCTAACATAATCATGTCAACCTTTTATCATGGTGTGGATCCCTAAGGATTTGCCCTTGGAGCTGTGGCTCTGTACAGAGTGACTGCAAACCAATTCACTTTCCTGAGTTACCTCCCAAAGTCATGCAGAGGAGCAGTCCACAGCCATCACAACAGAAGTATGACTAGGTCAGGTCACTAACTTTTCAGTACAGCACTTTTCCTTCAAGAGGTACAGATCCAACAACAACCAAAAACTCCCCCAAATCTTCATAGGAACTTGCGTCTTGGATAATTTTTCCTTAGCAAGTCTTTGCAGACTCTGCTGGTCAAGAGACAGATCCCACCTGAGGAGACCCAGCACCTGGAGCTTAGGGCACTGCCCAGGGAAGAGAAGGATGGCAAATCAAGCCCTTGCTCATCCTGAGCAAGCTCAATGCCTTGAGCTTTGACACTCCATATCCTCTCTCAGTACTCTCAATACAGTGATATCAGCTATAGGGTCTCTCCCATGCGTCATGACAGCCTTTGGAAGCCTGGTGTTGTCTTTGTAGGGGATGGAAAAATTTTTGAAGTCTCAAAAATGCTCATGGGAGGCGATAACAGTAGCAGATGCCTTTCCGTGGCCTGTGCCATGCCAGAAGGTTGCTGTTTAACCTCATTTTGCTTGCTTTGTGTCCTGAGCCTTGACAGTACCAGCCTCGACACTGATCTGCATGGTCCACTCTTTAAGGCTCAGAGTGTCATCTGTTTCACCAGCAGACACCATTTTATTTTTGGATTAGTCAATCCTGGAGTAGTAATGCACTTTATGCCTGTTAGAAATAATTTCTAACATCAACAAAACTTAAGAAGTTTACTTGAATAAAGCAATGGATATCTGAAAAATGAGAGGCAAAAGCTACAAAGCAGGAAAAATATATACCAGTAAAATGGAGTTATCAATTACACTTAAATATTATAATAGGTTTCTCCTAAGTGCTCAAGGTCTCAGCTGAGCTGGCGGATGGGCCAGCTGCCCTCTGTTCCCCATATGTGCAGCATTTTGATCTCCCAATGGCCCCCTCTCAAAACTCTCTCATTGTTTTCCTCTAACAAAAATATATCTCCTTATACTAAATACAGCTCCTTATACTGAATACAGCTGTGGTGACCCTCCTCCAGTTTTCTCAGAGATTTAGTTCTGAAATACTAATGGTGAAAGCAAAGCACAGCATACTTTCCTCTCCCCTAGAACTTTCTCTGCCTTTACACTGCTATGCTGTGCATGAGCTGGCACATTTCTTCTACTCTAACCAGTCTTCTTGCTGGTTATGACTTTTACAGCATGGCTAAAACCCTGTGGAAACATTACAAGAAGTGTTCATTTTATAACCAAGTTACTAATCTCTCAGGATAGGAGCCACCCCAGTTAATTTTATCTGTTTCTAAGTCAGGTAGCTAGTCTCAGTCATCAAAGTGCAATGGAGACCTGGATGAACATGGATGATGCACCCTTTCACCCTTTGTCTGTTTCTCTTCTCTGACTAGAGAGGAGACCTTAGTGACTGAGGCATAAGGGGCAGGTCCTTCAGGTTAAGTGAGATGAACCTCCCTAGTGAACCCCAGGACCTTTAGGAGCTCTCCCTGAGACCACATGTTGCAATAGACATGACTTTTAAGTCTACACCTACCTCTCAATGATTTAGTCCACACCAGTGGAATAGTACAGTAGCATAAAAAAACACAATTAGTATTGATAACGATAGCAATGGGTTTGTCGTTTACATTTCACTGTTCAGCCTAAGGACAGTTTCTTCACTGTGGGAGCCATTCTCAGAGCAGACTCTTCCTCCATGAGACCAATACAGAGATCAAACATCCATGAGTTTCCAGAAGACCTGCAGTCATTTTGCTGTCATCTGAAACTGGAGGAATACATATTCTTAATTGGGTTGTGTATTCCCACTGACCTCCAATATATACACAGATTTCTATACATGTTCTCAGGACTAATGATATGGTGATGCAGAAACCTATCTCTGAGTAGCAGTATTTGCTGCTGTCTGCTAAGGGTGAATCACCTATGCTCAGACTGGGCTGCAAGTTGTCTTGAAAATGTGTCTTCTTTCCCTTTTTCTTTTGTTTTGATCTATATCTCACAAAAATTGAAAGTGCTTACTTTTACACTCTGCAAATGGGTACTGATGAGGTCATTAAACTGATGACCATCCATTTTACATGGCACACCTTTGGACAAAGCTATGTTTTGGTCTTGGGGGAAGGCAGTTTTTCATCTCCAAATACCAGACAGATTGTAGCCAGGCAACGCTTTGCTGGGCAGAAAGATTGCTCGATGAGGCTGATTAGGAATTCACCTGATGAGAGATTAGAAGGAAAACTAAGCATTTTGGAATGAGAGGGGAAAAAAAGAAATTGAAAAAGAGAAAAACAGCCAGTGGCAAAGACATCTCTTGCAGGAATCAGCAAGGCACAAAGGAGAAGTCAGCAGTAAAAGGAGGGAGAAATACATCACATCATAGGGCTTTGCTCTCAGCATGAAAAAAGCCCTGCCCCACTGAGGAAACTGAAACAAGGAAATCTCTGTAGGTTTTGTCAAGATATCCACATCTCCTGTGTTAACTACATAAAGAATGATCAGGGCCTTGGCAATTTTTCAGAGTTGGTGTGTCTATCTGCTTCAGCTAGCACACTGTCCAAGGGGGGTTGTTTCTACGCCAGCACTCCAGAAATCAGGAGCTCTTGAAAGAGAAACCAGGATGTCAACAAGCAGGAGGCAGACGCACCCTAACATCCCATTTCTGTGAAAGGGTCACAGGCAGATGGACAGACAGACAGTGTCCAGCATTTGGGCAAGGCAAGAAACAACGCTGCACAGGCTGCAGTGGTTAGGGAGCTGAGAAGTTACCTAATTAGGCACTCAGGGTTGTCATCTAAAGCTCATTGGAAACAAACAATCTTTGCTCTTTTTTCTGTAGGGATCAGAGGATTAGTTCCTATACATAAACTGTACCTTTGACAAACAAAAGAAAAATCAATACATAACATAATAGGTGTCTCATAGTGGAATATGAAGACACGGTGCATCCCAGCAGAGGCTGCTTTTGCAGAAGTGGCTAGGCATCTTTGCCATCCTGATCTCAGAAATGTGATGCAGGCTGTGAGGCTTGTAACGGAAGATCACTAAATCTTGTGATTAAAATAAGAATTTATTTTTTTTTCAAGACTGAGTTCAGGGGAAAAGAGGCTCTGAGCATCTATCTCAAAATGGCTGCATCTTTCCTCCAGCCTCCCTCTCACAGACCTCGCTTGTGTGCAGCTCACGCCACAGTCATTCTGCTCCTCATCAATTTTCCTTTTCTCTTGCAAGTGTAAATCAATATGTCTGCAACTGGAGGTAAAATCACAGCATCTCTAATGAAGAACATGGGAGAGGCTGAGTTCCTAAATCCTAACTAGGAAACCCCCTTGAAAATAGCATTAATTTTAAGCATGCGCTAAAATATGTTGCTGTCAGTGATCTCAGTGAACTGTGCCCCCTTACGGAAACCACAGGATTTTGGGGAACAGGCCCAGAAGACACATCCTGGGGAAGGGTCACTGCTAGAGCTGCTCAGGCATCACCGCTGCACATGCCTTTGCCCAGCATGAGACCCTGCACACGTACTGCAGCTGTGTGACAGTGATTCACTGGGGCAGGCTCCATGTTAAAAATTTTTCCCCTAACTAAAGACAGACATCTAAACAGGAGTCTTGGGCAAGTGAGGTTCTTTGCTCTCCCTTGTAAATCACACACAGGAGCTTGTGAAGCCCCTGGAAAAGCATTTGTGTGAGAGAAACGCTTAGTACATCTTCTCCGATAAAGGCTTTCCATCACTGTTAACTTAGTGGAGTTCAGAGCTGGTCTTCTGGGTGGTGGAAGAGAAGCGTAGCATCCCAACCCCAAAGAATTGCTGGCTAGTTTCACTAGTCTATCAACAAGCAGCAATTAATTGTAGAAAAATAACAGGCCTATTCAAATAATATCCACCCCTACATCCCCATTTAAGAGATGGGGAATGTAGCAGTCAAATAACACTCCAATCTTCTTTTTTGTCTCACAGCATCCTCTCCTACAGGCTTGGAAAAACAGTCTAGCTGGAGTTCCTGGTGCATCTCAATCTGTACACTGACCTGAGATATTGTCCCAGAGGCACAGTCCACCAGTGCAAGGCATTCACATCCACTTACTTGCTACATGTGCACTGGGACATTATGAACTTCACTTGCACAAAGAGGTCCTGCAATAAGGTACCTTAAGGGAGAGAACTGCCTATTTCCATTCTGACTCACCTGTTGAAAAACATATTCAGAAAAACATCTGATTTGTGGACAACCAAGTGTGAAGTGTTCTGAAATAATTTTAAGAGCCTTAGAGTGCAACAGAGAGTAGAGACAGGCAAGTGGATTGCAATGGTCAGCACATGCGATTGCATCCGGGAATTGTGTGTGTGACCCCCCAGCTGATGAAGAACCTCCACACAACAAGGCAGAAAGGCCACTCCAGAGGAAGAAGTCAGAGGCCACTCCAGAGGAAAGGGAAGAGATGTTATTTTGAGATGAAAAAAAATATCAAAGGAGGCCTCCAGAGGTGTCTTAATAGTAGTTGCAGACAATGGTGTTGACCAAAAGAAAGAAAGATACAAAGAAGCAGAATATTCAGGTGAGACTCAAGTTTCTGAAATCAGTCACCACTTTTGTATTTTATGTTTTCCATATTCTTCAAAGAAAATGATACATTTGACTAGAGTACTCATCAAATCTACGACCACATCGACATTTGTTTATGTGCACGTTCACTTTTTTATGACTCCAGATGTTTTTGTCTCACAGTTCCATACCCAGGACTCACCGCTGAAGCTGATGGTACTGATTCCCAGCCCATACCCTTGCCTGCCCCACCAGGCATTTGGGCCAGCAGCAGCCTGCTCCGCCCTCACACAAACAGGTGTAAGAAACTGCTCCCTGTTTCCCCAGCACTATTTTCCCCTCAGATGACATCAGCCGTGAGACCAAGCACCAGCTCCTAGGATTGCCACTACACAGATGAGGAAGGGCTGGCCTCCAGCCACCAAGGGCCACCTGTGAGTGCAGCACAGGCTACCTAACTATTGCCCAACTCTTCCTAGCCCGCTCCTAGTTAGGCAGCAGTTCAGACACTTAAACATTATCAGACAGTGACACTGTAAATGCTATTTTTGGTCTGAGACATTCAAATGGCAGATACAATAAGGAATCTACAGAAGATCTGGGCCCTTTTGGAGTAAGAGAAAATACATTATAGCACTGGATGCCTATATTAGGCTCTTCCTTGTCTTTACCATTTACCAACTTTACCATTGCCTCTCTCTTAGAAGGAGGAATGAGTTTGTTGCAAATTTATCTGACAGGATCTTGCATGTCTTCTGAATAAAAAGCCTAGATTTAGCAAAGAAGACACAATTTCTGTGCTGTATTCACTGGAAATGCTGACTAAAGAAAAAACAGAGGAGTGAGAGAGAACCCCCTGGGGAAAACCAAAGTTAGTCAGCAGCCTGTATGTTGTTTATCCTGATATTAGGTGCGATGTCTTCAATACTGCCCGCATTCTAATTTGCAGAGTGTGCCCAATTTTCTCCTTGAGGAGACATAATTACATCTAAATTGTCTGGTGGAAAGATGTGAGTTTGTGCAGCTGGGCTTGAGAGCATGTGCAGACACAAGAAGCAGTTTGATAACATGGAATAAGATGGATGTATCTTCTAAATGATCAAAAGTAAAATAGCTCATCATGGTTCTACTTAAATTGCTAGCTCTAAACTCAGGAAGTAACAATCCCATTGAGATGCATGATATTGTTCACTTCCCAAAGCTGCAGCTTCATGCCTTCAGCAAATTTGGTAAGACACTACTATATTGGTTTTGCGTGATTCCCACGTAATCCGCAGGGAGGGAGGTGGAACACGATAGTCAACAGAAGCTCCTCCATGTGAAACAAGAGCTTAAGAGTTGTCTCCCATTGTCTATCCTGGCTGTCACAAGATGTACCACGTCATGCCTTCCGCTGACCCGCAGAGGTCCTGGGGTTGTTCTCCACCTCCACATGTAAAACCTGCCCTGGAGCTGCAGCAGGCACAGACTAGCACAGCGTTGCACTAGGGCATAGCAAGGGCTTCCCAAGGGACAGGGACTTTCAGGTGCCCGTCCCTGCAACAGATCAAGGGTCTAGGAAAAGCTGTTTTCTGAAGCTGGAGCCTTTTTTGCTGCAAGCAGGTTTCCTGGCTCTGAGCCCTCACAAGTGCATTTCCTGCATATACTAAAGGAAATATACAACATGTATAATATACATATATGTTAAATATAAAACATGTATATTAACTCCATCCCAAAGAGTTGAAAGGACCTGCTGGGTGTAGCTCCTGTGGCAGCGCTGCTGTCTCGCTTCACCAACACCCTCCACCAATTGAACACATAGCCACAGCTAAATCCCAGGTATGGTTGTCACTGCTGTGGTCCTCCAGATGGGTTTGTCTTGACTCTTTGGTGTTCCTGCTGGTATTGGCAATTAATTTCCTCCTCCGAAGGTGACCACAAGACATAAATTTACTGTACCCATTAATTCACTGCCACTACAAGGGCAAACGTCCTTCTTCTTCCTCCATGTCTGCACGCCCCAGTTATGGTCCATCTGTGTGACTGATCCTCTTCTGCCACAGCCATAGTATCTGCTCTTCCCACTACAGTATTTCTTATTTTCTTCTGCAAAGACACATTCAGGAAGATAACTTTCTCATGTCTGCCGCCTCCCCAGCTTTTACTCCCCACAAAGTAAATACGCTTCGCACTCCCCCAGAAGGGCACAATAGCTGTGAAGAAACAAGTTCTTTCTCCTTAGATTTGGCAAGCAGCTACTATAAGTACTCACGTCTGTTTTTTCCCCCAGTGAGAAAACAACTACAAAGTGGCTGAAGCTGCCGTGCTGGCTGGCTGCAGCTCATGGCTTACCTGCAGCTCCATTTCTAATTGGACAGATTTTTCTTAATGAGGTTACAAAAAAAAAAAAAAAAAAAACCCAAACAAAAAAATAATAATCCTGCAGAAAGAAGAGGGAGTGTTCATGGTTTGAAGTCATTTGAAGTTGGGTTTTTTTTTAGTCTCATTATTTGTACCTGTTTACCTGCTTTTGGTGACAGGTTGGGGCAGTTAGAGCAATGGCATCACCACCACACTAATGGCATTAGAGAGGGTGGCATCACCACCACACTCCTGGTATGTCAGTGCAAGCAGTGGCTGAGCAGGGTGAAGGCTGCAGGAGAAGCTACAGCTGCTTTCTCCCCAGGCACACCTGCCCCTGCAAGTGGAAATGCAGGTGTACAACCGGGCAGGTTGTTTTTTAAGGCTTACCAAGGGAAACCCTGAGGTGAACACAAAAGTTGCGCTCTGGTCTCACTTTTGCTTTAGTCCTACCAAATAGCCACAGTTATGTGCATCCTTTCTCTCCTCACACCAATCTTTCTTGTCTGGCGTGCAAGCCCAGCAGAGAAGAGCTGTGCTACAGCCTGTGTCATCACTGTGATGCAAATCATTAATACTTGCAGAAGCAAGAAATCTCCAGGCATTTCCATGTCTTCGCTGGTGTCCCTGACATCAGGGGTAAAATGCAAGGAGGTGCAGGTTCCTGCCAGGGGTGTTTGGGAGTGCAGTGATGCCGAAAGATCACATCCTCTGCTCCTCTCTGAAAGGCTGTGGCTGATGGAGTTAACGTTTAATGACAGAGAATTGCATTTAAAACAGGAAAGAGGGAATGGTAGGGTTGTTTCCCTCTGCTACACGGGGAGCTGCTGTTGGGCTCGTCCTAACACTTTGCAGCCTGCTTCATCAGCTGCACTCTGGTTTGAGAGTGAGTGAGAGAGCTGTCCCACGCTGTGCCTGCAGGGCTGGGACGTGGAATATGACCTTTACAGACCAGCTGATTTCCCCTCTTCAAAAGGGAACCTACGGGCCTGCTGTAACAGTTTTAATTAACGTTTTGTACTCAGAAATTCTCAGCTGACTTTGAAAGAAATAGGCCAGTTTACACAAGTGATGAATTTGGCCCCAAGAATATAAACAGTTATCTCAAAAATGTCAGTCTTCAGTAATATCTCTGGACATGTCCTCACAGTGAACCAGACAACACCAGAAACGATCTCAGCCTTTTGAATGTCAGCGTGGGTGATGAATTAATTATCAGGAATTGTACAAGCTTTTGTTAAGCATAAAAGATTATTTACAGCAAGCTATTTTGAGTTTGAGCCATAATGGGAACAGTCTGACTCACATGTGCTGCCTCTTACAAAATCAATCCAAGTAACTAACATGGTCATCACCTTTGTAGATGTTTTATGTGGAGAAGGAACACTTTTTAAAACTTGGCAACAGCAGTTATTAGCTGCAAATATGATCCTTCCAGGAGTGTTTGTGTACTGAATTTATTAAGGTTATTTTAAGCTTCTATAACATCTTCAGCATCCTCCTCTGTATATTATGCCTGTCTTTATCCAGGAAAGGACCTGGACTTCTCATCCTGGTCTTCAGATCATTGTAGCTCTGCACAACCAAATCAATAAATGTAGGTGGAGTTATGATAAAGCAGTATTTGCATGATGATTCACAGTTTAGGGAATCAGCTCATTTACTTTGTGCCATTTTCAAAGGCCTTAGCCAAATGAAAACCATTGCTTCAGAAAAACAAGAAAGATAATTTTGCAACATTGTTTGATGGTTTTGAGATTAATATTTCAGGAAAACAGCAGAGGACATTTGGTCAAGGTGTAGGTTTGGTTGGTCCCTGCCTCCTGTAGATGCTGGGCACCGAAACCAGCCCCCCTGCAGTCACAGACCAGGCAGTGGCAGGCAGCGAAGCTCACCACAGCACAGGTTTCTGTCTCTCCTGCTTTAAGCATGCTCGATCGTACACATCTGGTCTGTCCCATGAGCGAATCCATGTGAGTCATCACAACAGTCGTCTCGAAAAGAAACTGGCCTCTCTTGTAGATGGTAATTCTGCTAACCTAGAGGAGAGAGATACAGGAGCCCTTCATGGTCTGATGTTTCAAAGGGAACCTCTAAATAGGAGAAGAAGGAATTTTTACAGACACACTGAGAAACTATAAAGCAAATTTTTCTAAATTGCCTAGGAGTATAAGTATTGGCAGCCAGAAATATATTTAACCTCTCCGTGTTCTTCCCAAATTCCTTCTGTTATTAATCCCATACAAGTGAAACACATGTACATAATCCTGAAAACATCTTATTTAATTCAAAACAGTATCTGTTTCCTTTTAAGGCAAAGTGAAATATGTACTAAAGATGGAGGACTAATTTCTTCTGCTGGAAAACATCCTATTCCCCAGGCATGCAAGCATTTTAGTTGATAATTTATTTTTTTTTTCTGCTTCAGTATGGCACGCTTGCTCAAGTCTAACCTTCCTTTTCTGTGTAAAAAGTATTATACACAATGTAAAAAGATGACAATTCTGCCTCTCAACTAGTTTTCTTGTCAATCATCTAAAAACAGTTTCCTTTAATGACCATCTCGGTCACCCAGCAGCATGGTTCACCAGAACAGTGCTAGGTAATCATTTCCTGAGAGTCATTTCTCTCTGTATGAGAGAACTCGAACCAAGTCTGACACGCAGCCAGATAAGCCAAGACAAATGATTTTTTTTTATTATGATGTCTGTCTAACGTTGCAAAAAAGATGCTGAGCATCAGAAGCATTGCAGTCATGAGAAAGGATGACATCCCCAGTCCCAAGTGAGATTCAGCTTTAGGGCCTCTGCATTATAGAAAAGGGAAATGTAGCCACAGCAGTGTTTCTCATTAAAGCCATGGCCCTGAGAATAGCTATTTAACGTAATTTATTCTGGAGAGCAAAGAAATCAATAAATCAGAAACATCCATTTGCTGTCCTTCATGTCTCCCATTCAGTTTGGGAACGTACTTATTAACCTGAAGCTATTTAAACAAAAACCAAAACAGAACAAAACCCACAAAATTTTACCCAACTTTATTTTCAGGAATCTGGAGAAGCATCTGTCAAGGGAAACGACATCTGTTTTGAGCTAAGGAAAGGCATGTGCTATGCATGAGTGGAGCTTGTCAGTGCCACATGACTGAAATGCTCTGGTTTGGTTACGTGACATTTAACAGTCCTTGAACACATCACACACGTTGTGCATGCACACGCAGAGCCGGCAATCGGAGTGCTTGTTACAGAGAGGAGACCATATACATATTCTTTCTTTACATTTCACAAGCCACTCAGACAAAAGAAGAAAGGGGCTTAATAAGAGAAAAGAAAGCAGAGTAAAATAGGAATAAATTGTCCACAGAGCAGAGTTAATAGCACAAGTTGTCCTTTCTCCTCTGGCAGTGCTATCTTCCATTATTCACAGACAAGAATCAGAGCAGGCATAAACCATCATCAAGAAAGATTTCTATACGCTGCGCCTGATGGTGCGAATTACATCTAACCCTCTGGGCTGTCTCGGCTTTCCCAGCACAAGCCAAACCTTTCCTCTTTCTGTTTTAAAGATACAACCGGGCCCTTTACAAAAACGTGAGTACTGCATGTTCTCATCTGCTACAGCCCCTCTTCTGTTACCTGTAATAAAGTTTATATATCCAGGCCATCTGCTCTTTCAGCAATTGATATTTGTAGGGATAAACAGCAAAAAGGTGAGTTGAGAGAGAGATTTCACAACATGCCCAGGTGTGCAACTTCTTCTTTGAATGCTGAAACAGTACACAGGCAGCTACTGCTAGAAAAACCACAAGCACAAAAGGAAGAGAGAGGACAGAGTAGAGGTAAGTAAAGTTGAATCCTTGTTGCTTTGCAACAACAATGAGAAATCAAAGCAGATACCATAGGAAACTGGAGTTACTGTGGACAAAGTAAATTCCTCATAGGTGCAGTGCCTGGAATGGACAGCATCTCTCCTGAAATGTGGAGGTGAACTTTGATGTAGTAGCTGAAGATTATTTTGGTCCTATGCCATAGAATCATAGAATCATAGAATGGTTTGGGTTGGAAGGGACCTTAAATATCATCCGGTTCCAACCCCCCTGCCATGGGCAGGGACACCTCCCACTAGACCAGGTTGCTCAAAGCCTCATCCAGCCTGGTCTTGAAAACCTCCAGGGATGGGGCATCCACAGCTTTTCTGGGCAACCTGTTCCAGTGCCTTACCACTCTCACAGGAAAAAAGTTCTTTGTCATATCTAGTCTAAATATGCCCTCTTTCAGCTCAAAACCATTACCCATCATCCTATCACTACACTCCCTGATAAAGAGTGCCTCCCCATCTCTCCTGTAGCCCCCCTTCAGGTACTGGAAGGCTGCTATAAGGTCTCCCCAGAGCCTTCTCTCCTCCAGGCTGAATAACCCCAACTCTCTCAGCCTATCCTCATATGGAATATGATCCAGCCCTCTGATCATCTATGTGGCCCTCCTGTGGACTCGCTCCAACAGGTCCACGTCCTTCTTAAGCTGGGGGCCCCAGAGCTGGACACAGTACTGCAGGTGGGGTCTCATGAGGGCAGAGTAGAGGGGGAGAATCACCTCCCTTGATCTGTTGTTACATATGGGATCAAGCTATTGAAAAAGGAAAGATAACTGCCCTGCAAGAACAGTTTTGTCCCGGTAACCTGATTTCCTGGACCTTTTCAACCTGTTGAGATCAAACAGCTTGCAAAAACTGTGAGGCAAAAGGCATCCTCTGCACAGCTTTGACTGTCCCGTGCCCACACACGAATACCACCGGAGCCCACAGGCACTCCATGCAGATCCCCAGCTCTGTTGCACCTCTGGCTGATGCTGAATTGGTGGCTGCAGAGCCTTCTCAGAGCCCCTGTGTTTTGAGCAAAAATTATTTTGATTTGCCCAGTTGCTAAAATAAACATTTCCTCTCACCTCCCCAATATCCACTAAAATGGAAATTGGACTGAAGCCTGGTATTATGTATAATCTACAAAAGGAAAAGTAGGCTTCTGAAATTATTACACACACTCATTTTGAAGTGTTATGCCTTATTTCACACCACAGTCAAATGCATGCTGCTGCTTCAAATTTCAAGTAGGTTGAAGAATTTAAATATCCTTGCAGTCTGTATTAAGAAGGAGAAAAAAAGAGAAGATTGTGTATTTATTTGTTTCTTTTGCTTTCAGCTTATTGCTAGAGCAGCGTGACTGACTTCAGCATCTAACATGTGACTTTGTGCCAATAGGTCTGTTCTTTTATTTCAGCTGTTCTCTGTCTTCAGGCTATATTTGTGATGTATTTGATGGAAAAAGATATGTACACAAATATGTGTGTTCACATATGCATACATATATGTTTGTATGCATCCTGTTCCCCACCTACTGGTCTTCTGAACCTATGGAGAGGAAGAAAAATTGTTTATGGGTTTTTTAGAGGCTGTAGTAATTAGAGCTATTGCAATTACAAACAAAATAGAGGATGCAGGCCTTTCACGGGTCAGATGCATCTCTGTGGCTGTTGTATGAGCACAAAAATAGCAGCCTCCGAAAAACAATAGGCTTTTCAGCTATGTACAAGGCTATCTTGTGCCTGGCCAGTGCTCAGTGCTCTCTGCACAACAGGCAACAAACAGCTTCTTCTTCCCACAGGTTTGGACTCTGTCTAGTATCCTGATTGGCATCGTCAGGCATTTTCCTGCTAAATAATGTCGTTGATGGGCACAGGCTCTCCGCCTGGCTAGCACTGTTAGGGATATTATTCAGGGATGGGAGGAGAGGTGCAGTTGTGCAGTGGCTCAGCCCTCTCTATTGCTCACTTCTACTTCTTCCCCCCTTCCCCAGTGCCAGCCTGAACTCCAATGGAACCTGGTCAGCCCAACATTGTGCCTCACACCCCACAGGCTAACAAAAATAAACAAGGTAAATTTGCAAGATATAATGGGTCTGCTCCAGCTTTTGGTACAACGGAGCATCCTGCTGTCAATCAGAGCTGTTCTTTGGGGTGAAAATGCACCTCTTTTTTACAAGTAGGTTGTAAAAAACCCACCTGGTGGATGCGAGCCTGTGGGAGCTGTGAGTGCAGATGGGTTTGTAAGGGTGGGAAAGCCCCACGCCAACGTCTGATCAGGCTTTCTCGCAGAAGCCACTGCAGGGCTGCCATGCAGCCCAGGGTGGTCCAGATCCCCACTGACAGACCAGAGCCACTGGTGGGTCCCTGCAGTCCCACCCCACCTCAGCAGAAGAAGAGCAAAAGGAAGCTAAGGGAGAGAGGCTCGCCGTGCAGCAGTGTCTGACTGATAAGTTCAGTACTAGACTCGCCTAGGTAGATCTAATTCCCAACTGTGAAGTGTAGGCAGACAGATGTGTACAAAGCAGTGTGAAATATGCTCAGGAAGAAAGACTTTGCATCCGCTCTCACCGCCATGCATGCAACACGGATTTATGAGCAGCAGAATATATGAGCAGCACAGAAGTGACCATCAGATACAACGCTTTCTCGGTGTCTTCGATGATGGACCATTCATATAAACCACAATGTGCAAAGCTAAACCTGCCACAGGGGAGTATCTGTCCCAGTGGCTGATCCATGTGAAGTGGTTGGGTTTTTTTCTCTTAAAGCCCAGCTCTGGCAACATATGATGTAGGTGAATTTCTGGCTTCACTTATTTTAAAGTACAAGCCCTGTTTTGGTTGGGAGGTAGCTCTAACTGCAGTGCAAATGATGGGGAGGGGAAAAAAGGCAGCCAGGTGCTGCTAGTGCAGGATGTAACCAGGGTCAGGACCTCCCTCTTGGGTGGTTCTTCTGGCACAGGCTGCGTCACTGGTCTGCTCCCTTCCCCAGGACTGCCCCTTCATGCCACAAGTAAATCCACACCTATTCTGGGGAGCAGTCTGGGGACTATTATTTGCCAGGTACCAGCTCCCAGAGGACATGTCTTCTCACAGAGTCTGTTCATACCTAGGGGATAAGCAGAGCAGATGCGCAGGGTGATGTGGCTGAGGCACCCCGCCTGCAAGTGAGTGAGTGGGGTGACTCTCTGGAGAAGTACAAGGTTAACAAAAATGAGGTCCTGTGCTCTGGCTAGGGAAGCCAGACTGACAGCTGTTACAGCATCCTGCAGGTGCTGAGTTCTGCACACACATACACATACACACAGTCTTCCACTCCAATGACTTTTAGGAAAGGAAAGGCTAAGAAAGCTCGTAGGTTTAAAAGTATTGCAACAATAATCTATTAATAGAGATAAGCCATTTGAGCATTGGTTTCCTACAAAACTGTTTATCTACCACTAGCATTCAGTAAAAAGGAAAACTTATAATGTTTAGAAGGGACAGTTGTTATTTTGTTGTATTAGAGGGAAAGTTAACATGTCATTAGCTGCTTACCTCAGTAATGCATTTTGAGGTAGTATATGGTGTCTGAGACAACATACCTGAATCCTTGGGAGATTTGGAAAGACTTGGCAATACTCTAAAAGACCCCTCAGTTTTAGGTAGCAAGAGCAATCAAACAAGCCAACACAACCCATGAAAATTAAACATTAAATTTGAGCTTGATTTGAGCTTCATTTGAACATCATTTTCTACCTTTCTTTACCACAAACCTACAGTGTCCGTCCCAGTCCAGTGCAAGACAGAGATTAAATCAAATGCAGACCATTTAGTTTATCAAATAAAAGCTTTGCAGATGATATGAGCAGGTACAGACTTATAGGGAATGGGAGAGGACTAAAGAGGATGGAACCCCCCCTTCCCCAGCCCTGCCTACCCCTACGGGAGTTCACTCATGCCCAGAAAGGCCTTGGGCCATCCCACACACCCCTGGCCATGGGCAGCTGCTTCATGGCCTTGGGGACCAGGAGACAAGATGTGGGACAGAGGAGCAGCAGGGACTGTGAACCCAGCCACTAATGTAGCAAAAGCCACCAGCCAGAGTCTGAAGCTAGGAAATGTCAGACCATGGATAAAGAGAGTTTTCCAACATGAGTGGCAACAAGCCACTGGGGCAGAATACTTACTTACAGTTGTTTTGGATTTTCTGTCCTTTTACTACCATAAATTAGGCTTGGGTTTCTTTCAATAAAGGTATAAGCACAATCAGAAATTATGTTTCAGTCAAAAACTGACTGAACGAAAATCCTTAGCTTCTGTCATGCAGAAAGACAGCACAGAGGGTTGTTCTGATCTGTACAGCCTGTGAGTCTAAAGCATTCCTTCATAACAGCACAGGGGGGTGCAGCCGGGACAACACACAGCATATGACCAAAAAGAAATAATTTATTCTCTGTGATACAGGATGAATAGATTTTCACACCATTCAGATCCACTTTTTTTAACCATCTACCATATGCCGGGAACTGGAGACGAGTGTGCAGACCGAGCCTGCATCTGCTTCCTCCTTCATGCTGTGCATGCTTTTTTACAAAAGCCCTTCCCTGGAAAGCAGCAGAAGGTATCGGCAACAGCACTTCCCGGGGTCTGGGTGAACACTCCTGCAGAGGACACACAGTGGGGAGAGTCAATGTAAACACACGAGAAAGAGCTGCAGAACCATGGCATAGGTGATGCGTCAGTGCCTCCCAGAACAGTTGGAACAGGGAAAGTTGACAAAGCCAAACATCTTCTTCAAAAACAATGAGAAAGAAAATGTTCATCTCGTTAATTGTCCTCTGTGGGAATAAATAAGTATGAGCCTTCATGGTGAGCTGCTTCTGGACCCTGACAATCCACCTTTCTCTCACTGCTCATGAGCAGGTTTTAAGAAGAAGACAGTAAAGCAAGTTGTGGCAAAGGTCAGCTTTTATTGCAGCACTGTTTACCATGCAGGCTATATTGGAATTGTAGACTCATAAACAACACACACAACTATCGCCTTTTTCTTGGCTGAAGTATTCATCCAGCTTTACACAGATCTCTGCTCAGGGTCAAGTGGAAGCCATCGAACTATTAGACTGCTTTGTTTATTGAGCTTTTAAATTTCTTCAGCTTTTATCTCATGTCATTGCCCTTATGTCCAGCAGTTTTTATAGGCTGCCTGCAGTAGATACGCTTGTATGTGTCATAGTTGTTTTGAGTAATGATGGCATATCACTGTGCTTATAAACATTAGCTTGCTTGCAGAACTGCTTCAAATTTTACTGTCAGAGAACTGCCAGCTCGCTATTTTTTTATAAAGCCATAATGGTACTAGTACAGCATCAGCAAAAGGAGTCATATATCATTCACAGCATTCACACTTAGTTCAGGTGACTAATTATAAACGACAAAATCAATTTGTCACAGACTTACGAGCACCTTGTCTCAGGCTACATAGCCCGTTTCCCCTGGCACTTCCACAACATCAATGAATGGGAAGCTCATCACCCAATAAACTCTGCAATTATTCTTCAACCAGATCTAGAATTACTACTTAAGTGTATTACTATTACTACACAATAGATGGGATTAGGTCACCAAGTTTGCTTTCTGTACCAGGCATTGCATGTATGACAGCGTTTATTTTCTAAACAAAAGACTGTTTGTCAGTGTTACTTTTGCTCTAATGCACACAAAGCCAACTGTATAAACATAGAAGTATTTCTGTACCACCTAGCAGCCCTGGGGTGCTCTGAAGTGGAGAAGAGACAGTCCTCTCTCAGCTCCCAAAGTGCATCTAGCGAGGCAGTGATTCGCACTGGAGAGACCAGCCCAGCTTGTCACTCTAGAAAGTATTCAGGGGGAGTATATTGTGTCATAATTTGCTCAACTAAGTTTCTGGGCACCAAGACAGCCAGATGGTTAATCCCACTGTTTTGTTTGGTTTTTTTTTTTTTTAAAGGAGGAGCACGGGGGAGGGAAGTCCCTTGGCACAGGGCAGGCTTCTGGCAAAGCAAGCTGAGCCCCAGTGCAGCAGTTGGGATTGTTGACCCAGTGAATGTGTCCAAAGATCCTTTTCAGCTGCACAAAACCGTTCAGTTTTGCCATTAGCATATCAGAGGTGGAGCGGTGGTGGGAAATGGTGCAGGCAACAAAGCCGGGAGCTCTGTGGCTTTGTCTGACTGCAGCTTGGGAAGGCAGAAAAAAAAAAAAAGATAATTGGCCATTTGCCGTGCAGTGACAGACAGATGTTGACATTTTCCTCCCTTGGCTGATCAAACCCCACCCTCATCCTCAGGTCTGGAGGAATGCTGCCCACTGCCCCATTCAGGCAGGCAGCTTTCTGTCCACTCTCTGGAGTGACAGGGCCAGCACTTGCTTACAAACAGGTATAGCCTGCAAAGAGAAAATTAAGAGGGTGAGAGAGATTGCCTCTGACTTTTTTTTTGTTTTTTTTTGTCACACTCTAGATCGGATCTCAAATAAGATTTTATTTCCGTTTCAAAAGGGCAGGCCATGTACATCTGTTAAATGCTGCATCCTAGATCACCTTTGCCCCATGGAAAATCTATGGGAAGAGTCCAACATGCCTCAAACTGCCTTCCTTCACTTCCTTGCCAGAAAGAGAAGTTTGGGGGCCCCATAGACTGCACTGAGAGTTCCCACTCCCACACACCATAGAAATCCCAGAGGGAGAAGTTCCTGAGCTCTGTCAAGCCAAGGTCTATAAATGTGCCCTGCTGCTTTCAGCTCTGCTTTCCCCTTCCTTCCTCCTGGCAGCAGCCTTGAGAGCGGCACTGGTGCTGCTCCCTCCTGACATGGCTGCACACAATGCTGGGGAAAGAGGGAGGTGGGATCTGAAGACGTGACATATTTCTTGGTGCAGCATTAAAGTCAGACAGGATGCTTAAGGGACAACTCTGCATAATTTTCCATTTGCTACCAAAATCACAGACCAATCTCTAAAGGCAGAGCAGCTCCCAGTTCCGTACATGTTAGACTTTCCCTATTTTTTCTGAGGTCAAGCTTAGTTGTGCTGAATATCTTATCTATCACTTTTCTGTATGAAGAAAGGCTGCCCACTGCCATGGTTGTTATTCTGCAAACTTTTCTCTGTGCAATAGCCCTCACTTCTGTAGCAGTACTGAGACAACGCATGAGGACAGCATTCTCAGTCATGAATGCTGCCTAGGAAATCTTTATGAATGCTTGGCAGTGTTGCAGAGTCAAGCCTGGCTGGTCAAGTCTTGCCTGGCTCCAACTGACGGACAGTGTCCAACGGCCCCAGCAGGCAGGGTGCAGTGCAGTGCAGTGCAGATGCCAGAATCAATGGCAAAGGGCAACCAACCAGTGTGTACTATGACATGGAGCTATTTCCCATGCAGTCATCACCCTTCTGCTCTCATTCATCAGACTACTACTTCCCACAAGCTGGGCTTTCACATAGCTTCTCGCTATTTCCAGTGACAAATCATGATTTCATAAGGTTTTGGTTCTGCTTTAAAAGGCCATCATGAAGCCTTCGCCTCATGCATATGTTTAGGAAATGCAATGAGCCTATTAAATGCTATCTAGATGCAGACTCGAGCAGAGAAAGTCAAGTCCGCATTTGAAGTCTACATGTGAGCTTGGATTTAGAGTTTAATGTTGTCAGGTTTGGCTTCTTATAAGGTCAAGGGCCCCATCCTCATCCTAACTGATGTGGAGATGGTGTCTCACTCCTGCCAGCAATGTTTCCTTAGGAGTGGAGAAAACCTTGGCTTGCAGAATGGGCCTTTACAATATTCTGCATTTCAGAGGCAAGTGACTCACCCAGCCTGGACAAAGCAACCACAGAGAGCTAGTGATGAGCTCTGCTAACTCATGCCTTAGACCAGGCTGAGCCACTTTCAGAGGCAAGAAGGCTTAAGTGGCCCCAAACATCCAGGGGTAGGGGGAATCAGGCCTGTCAGCACACAGTTCAGCTACCAGCTCAGCAGGTACTGGGGTCTTGGGAGGGTCTTGAGATTCAGGGTTGGGGTCCAAACCCATGTTTAACTTCAAAGATTTGTGCACGGTTGTTAAGTCCTTCATTTGTTTACAGATATAACACACAAAGTGAACATAGAATGAGTCTTCAATATGTTGGATAAATTATTTATTGCAAATTCATGCAGTTCCTAGTAATTAGCCTAACCAAACTGCAGTGGATATGAAGAGTCATCATTCTTCTGCCTTGTCCCAAAGGAAAGACACAACCACAGCTGCCATTCATCATGGAGCGTAAATCTTACATGCACAGTATCTCTTTGCACATGCATCTACAAGCACAGCTTGGAAATGAGCTTTTATTTGCTTCAGATGCACAGCAACCTCAGAGAAGTTTGTTCTGCTTTATGCTTAGTTCTTGCACTTCTTACTAGGGACCTGTAATGCAAACATTTCCTCATGGAGGAATTACAGTGTGGCAATTATTCTACACCAGGATACATGCTCTGCAGTCAAAAGGGCCCCTTCTTCACCTGTGTTGGATCAGACTTACAACTTGTTACGTCATATAAACAGTGGAAATATGTCATGCTCTGCCCTACAGCACCAGGGTTATCAGATTCTCAGCTGGAGTTGCCCATTACAAGTGGCTTCATAGCAGTTACAAGGGGTCCAAATTTGGCCTTTCAGAATTTTGACTATGGGAGGAAAGGGTTGGTAAAGAAAGAAGTCTGACTCAGACCCCACAGAGAGATAGGAAGGCACAGAAAGGAGTGGGAAGCTTCAAAGTTAACTTGGTATTCAATAGTCACTGAATCTAAATGAAAACTACTTTTCAGCTGTGATGGAGTCTATTATAAACAGTAAACATGATCCCCTTCCCCATTGCCATCCCAGTAGGGGTATTTGAAGAGAACATTCATATTTTCCATTTGAACTAATAATCTTAGAGTTCAGTCTGGGTTATATGTTCTGTGTTGGGATGGGAATATTTGTACTTTCACAGTTTATTGATCTGTTCTTAAGTTATTGTACTTAGAAAAGTAATGAAAATAGGCTTTAAAAAAATAGAACATGTAACCTTGAATAATCATTAATTTTAAAGCGATATCATATCATTCAAATTGGCAATTATATTGGTCTGATGCCTAAATATAAGTGTAGCTAGAGATTTACAGCTGTCTTCTGTTCACATTAATAAGCCAAATTTACACTCGAGCAAACCAACTGCCCTATACCGACTCAGACACTGCAGCATCTACTTGTCTTTTCTGAAAATAGCTGTAAAAAAGTATGAGACTCTGGACAAAAAGATAGGCAAGCAAACCTTCTTTTAAAAAGATCTTGCAACTCCTGAAATTAATGCACCTTCCTTTTACACCTGTAGTTATGCAGTGCAATAATCCCTTGCTTGATATACGTAATAAAGAAATGCTGCGCTCTTCACATGTCGGTGTCAAGATTGTGTTATGACCCTATCTATATTTGTTGTATATGTCACGTTGCTGCAAAGGAATTAAAAATAAGACTTCCTAATGAGGATAACAGAAACATCAATAGCTGGTTTGATCTGAATTCAGATTAAGGCAGGACAATGGCTGATTTTTAAATAAGCAGCTGCTAAAGAAATCCCCAGATCCGCTCCTGTTTGTAGGAAATTCTTAATATTTGCTAAGAGAGAGCCCTGGAAGATAATTTAAATGTGGTTGCTTTTCCAGGGCTCACCTCAATCATGCAAGGCTCCTCCGCTGCTGCTGTGTGCGTACCCAGCCCTGCCCTTCTGCGGTCTCTCCCTCCCCACTCCCGGTATTACGTGATCTCCTGCTTATGGGGAAGGGCATGGGGAGGATCTCTCTCTGGCACTTTTGATAGGACTGGTCTCCATTTGGCAAATCCTCCAGCAACCGCTTGATTTTGTCAGGGAGCTGGCTTGACAGTGCATCTGTTCATCATCTTCCACTGTCCCTGTATAATTTAGTATTTCAAGTACAATCAGCAGCAACCAGGATGAAAAATGTACAGCACTGTTTCTTTCTCAGGTGACCACCTCAAAATGCATTTTTCATGCACAAAAGCCCATTTTTAGCACAGGATGTGGTCTGTGGCTTAAAAACCCTCACTTGATCAAAAGCCTTCCTTTTCCTTGTTCACGGAGAAGCAGCTTGAGGAATTGCAATTCCTTAATAAACTAAGTGCTGGAGGCTGTAAAGGCAATGAGCACAAACTAGCATGGGAGAGAGCACGTGCTATACTCAGTAATCAATGCCCAAAGGCTGGTGGAAGACAGCTGAATTATCACACATGAAATTCCTGTCTCCCTGGAGATGAGTTGTCCTGCTGAGGAGGTAGGAAGGAGCAACCACACTTTGAAGTATTTCTGGTACATACATGGATGAGACTGAAATCTCAGGCACGGGGAGGACTCCTGTGGCAGAGGGCTGAGTGATTTCCCCTGCAAGGCACCAGGCACAGACAGGTTTGTGTGGTCAGGCCGTCAGTAAGGAAGCCTCTTCTTGGATGGGACAAGGGGGGACTTTCTATTTTCCTCCTGCTGTAGTCCACTAGAGACCATGGGTACAAGAAAGATATGAAGGCTGAAGAGAAGAGACCCAACAGTTCTTCTCAGCCCCATGCTCCTACAACCTTCAGCAAAAAGATCTCCAGAACTGAGCTGCTGACACACTGTGGTGATGGAAGGAGAGAGATCTTGCTTTGCATCCAATCCACTTGCCCGTCTTTCTCTTAGAAGTTCCTGCTTTGTAGACATCAACCCCAGTCTAAACCACAACAATGACCTGTAATGGTTTTCTTATTGTGTCTGAGCAATGTTTTTCCGTTTCCATTTTCCATCACATTTACACAGACCTGTGACGTGGGAGATTTTAAAGTCCATAAAGCTGAACTGTGAAAACCACAGTTTGCTGGAAAAAGAAATCCCTGCCAGCATAACTGTATTATTCTCCTTTTGGCCAAATGAGTGAACAAATGAGACCTGCGCTCACTTTGATGGCAGAGATGCTGCAGGTGCCTCAGTGAGGACAGGAGGACACACAAGCCCTGCTCATGCTCCTTGCTGAGATCCCAGCCAAGAAGAAAGCTGCTTCATACAACTGATGAATCAAAGAGCACATCCAGATTCACTTGTCTTCATGGCAGTGTCTGCTAGAAAACACGCAGAGCTAAACCTCAGCTGGCAAAAAATATTTTTTAAAGTTTGTGAACAAATGCCATACGTTCCTTAATGATATTTGCCTGTTAGTAACTTCTGGAATAAGAAATGTTTTATTTCTCAGTCTCTGAATTTTCTTCCTCCCTTTTGAGTCAACAGGAATTGAACCTGTAAGTCAAAATAGCTTTCTGTCTCCAAACAGACTGAGTCAGTACCATGGTTTTAAAGAGATAGAGGGATGCTTTTGACATTCATGAGGCAAGATAGGGAGAATTTCTTGAAAAAATGGGTTGCAATGCCATTAAGCAGATACTGAAGCTTCAGACCAAATCTTCACTTAAAGAAAATGTTACTGCTGTATGAATCAACCTGGCTGCTTCCACAGCCAATACTGCTGTGAGAATGGGTGCCTTTAAAGATGTAGAATGCTTTCACACTTCACAGCCCTTGCACAGCACTATTGCAGGAGCAAAATGAAAGGATATTGTTCTGCCTTGGTGTTTCGCATTATTAGGTCTCCCTCTTCATAAAAAGATGGATGCTTTCAAGCAAGCCTGCCTACTGCCACGTGTATATCTAATTTTGAATCTGCCATGGGTATGGGAAATGCATTTACATACATGCATTGCAATGGCATCTGTGCTGTGCAGAGCAGTGCTCATGACATAGGTAAGGGAAGAGAGACTGCCAACACCGAAAGCTTCACTGCTAATTTGTCTGCACTGTTCTTCAGAGAGAAGGTTAATTTTGACACTGATCCAACAGATTGTAGAGTCAGTCAGAGTCTTGTTCATTCCACTATATAAAATGGCTCAGAGGAGGTGTGTCACAGGCGGTAACCCATGCTGGGACTATGCTTATGAGACTGGTGTCCAGATCACTCAGCAGCCAACGCAGCCATGCCTGGGATTGGGCTCACAGAGCTGACATTTCCACTGCCTCAGCTGGCTGCAGAAAACAGGCCAGTTAGGTCAGCCTTAACAATGAGGGGAAATCTAGCGGTGAAGGCGACATCTGTTACCCAGCGAAAACTTTCAAAGCAGAAGTGTGGAATTTGTGGTAAAACAATGTCTTTCCCCCCACTTTACATCTCTTCTTTTATTTAATCCCTGCCATCTATAAAGACAAACTGCCCTGGAAAGCCAGCCACTCCTAAAAATAATTATATCATGGAATGGTGTGAGAGATCAGAAGATTTGGGGTCAGAAGAAATCAGGGCAACAACCTTGACCCTGAGAAACCTTGGGGCAAGCAATGCCAACTGGGATTGCCTGGACATTGACTCCTTGCACCTTGCTCTGCTCGCTGAGCAGACAGGAGAAACTGCACAAGAGGAAAACCAGCAAGGATACTGAGCCCTCTGGCCTCTGCCGAGACAGGGGGCTGTGCGACAGCTCTCCTGTACCCCAGAGTGAAGTGGATGGGAAGGTCAGACAATCCCTTTTTTGCCAGGAGGAAGGATTCCAGAGGAGTTCCCAGCTGCTTTTCTGTTCATGACCATACTCCAGGAGCTGTCTTCTCCTTTCCCCAGGAGTGTGGCCCTGTTCCACTCAATCTCATTTTATCAGTGCTGAATGAAATCACAGCTGGTTTAGATCTAAGGACCTCACGATGTGTTTGGAAGGCAGACAAGATACTCAGCAAAAAAACCTAGTGGGGAGAAGAGGAATCCAGAAGCAGCAGAGATGTTTAGGATGCCTTATTTGGCAAACAGGCCGCAACCCAGGGAGGCTTCAAAGAAGTTATGGCAATCCCTTGGTCCACATAGATAATGTCACCTTACGCTGGAAAAAGAAACCTTGCCCATTTTTATATCATTCAAAAAAAAGTCCAGATACAACTTTAAAGGGAAATTTCCAGGATGGAAATATTTTAGGAGCTCCACATTGATTACCAAACTGCAGTTTGGGTGATGAGATGCATTGGGAATTTAAAAGTAGACATTTTTTCATTATTTATTGTATCTGCTTTTCTCTACTGCCATGAGGTTAGGCAATTAAAGAAAACAGTTTATCATGGGGTTTCAATCAATTTTCCTCTCAGGTTCTCATGCATGTGGATTATGTCGAAGTGCTTAGCTTGTAAATACTGCAGGGTAGTGTTTATTTGTTTAAAAGTGCTTTCATAAAACCCTGGAATGCTTTGTTAACTCTAGATCGCTTATGAACAAACAACCATCCTCAGACTATGTTGTCTTCCATATATATACTATGGTTTAATCCTGCACTTAAAAGTGATTTTATAAAAAGTTCTATGATCCTTCAAATGCTTCCACTAATTTTTTTCTCACTAACCAACACACAGAGGTCAATTCTCTTCCTCTGCAGTCACTTCTCCATAGAATCCTCTTCCTTCTTCCCATTTATTTTTAATCCTAGCAGTTTCATCTACAGGAATATATTTGTTATAGAAACAAAACCCTATACTGTTGGAAACCAGAAATGGCTCTGAAAGGCTGTTGTGCCGGAAGAGCTTCCTGTCAGAAAATAGGTACAGCTTTAGCAGCAACCACTGCTGCACACGGGCTTTGATGCTGTTCAGATATATTTGCTTATTTTATTTTTTCTTCATATTTATTTATTCCATCATAGTGCTGAGCTGCCTGAGAGAGCAGCAGGGTTATGTCCATGAGGGCTGCCAACATGGGTGGGCCTATGGGTGCTTTTATCTTACCCTACAGTCAATCATCCATGAGTTTGTCAGTGTGTAGGTTGGCATCTTCTGGGCACTTTCCTTGTGTCCTAACATATCCTGGTCCACTGCTGCTGGCTTCCCTTAATGCCAGAAAGTTTTGTGAGCAACAGAATTAAGAGATTTGGCTCTCCTATCATGCATTTTAATGAATGTGTTAGAAAATTAATAGCCCTGAGATATTTCTGTCAGGAGAAATTGGCCAGTGGATCTAAGTAGGAAGCATACCTGTGCATACAAAGCACAAAAACTGAAGATACATGTCATGTTTCCAAGCCCCTCAGTCAGTTGGTCCCCTCACACCATCAACACTGCCCCTCTCCTCAGCAGACTCTTCAGCCCTTCGTGGGTGTCTGTGGAACAAAAGCCTGAGGATTATCCCCTTCCCAGCCACTCTCCTGGGGCCATCTGCAGAGGTGCCATGTGGAAAGGAAGATGGTCCAATTGCCCAGTGACACAGCTTGTCCACACAGTCCAAGGGCTGCCAACTGGCTTGCCTAAGGAGACCAATGCTACCTCCCACTGATGTCTTCCTTTCAGAAGGAGGATCTGAGGAGAGGTGAGGCTGGCCCACCCTTCCCGTCTGCCATTGCCCCACAGTGGTGCTGTTAACCACCACCGGGGAATGAGGGCACTGGGATCTCATCTGGGAGAAAGAGCTGGCCCCCTCATAAGCCCAGCAAGGACCCAAACCTCCTCTCAGAGGGAGCCCTCAACCACTTGCCTCACTCCTAGATGGCCACTGCTGGGGCTGGACAGCCACCAGCGTTAAACTGCAAAACACTGTTGAGGAGGGAGCACCAAGTGGACATGAAATCACTTCCTCTTTTTTGCCTGATAAAAATACCCCTTGAGAGGATCCACTGCCTGTTACCTGGTGAAAGTCTTTCCTGAAATGCAGTAAATGGCAAACAGAGATGGGAAATTATGTACTTCGGTCTTGGATTTCAGCATCCTCCTCAGTTGATGCTGCTCTGAAAGCAGGTCCTGCTGTGGCCCACCTTCTTGTATGAATCTGCCTCCATGCAGCTCTGGCAACAATGTGGAGGAGGAATCCCAAAGGCAAATGAAAAAATGCTAGAGCAAATGTGCTGCTGCTGTTGTGCAAGCGTGAAGGACAAAGGCTGCAGCATCGTCACATGCGTGGGTGTCTCAGTATCGTCACCGACTCTTTGTCGAAGGAAACGCATGCTCTCTGATGGCTTTCTATTGGAAAGATGATTGATTTCCTTCTGAAACTGTTCTGATACCAAGTGGTGATTACCTGAGAAAGCCTCATTCATAAACTGTGGGTGGGTAATCGAGGAGGGAGGGAGACCTGTTTTCCCCCCCCATAGAGGGAAGGCTCTTACAGTTCAGCTTTGTTCGGGACTAAACAAGAGGAACAGCGCACATGTGGTCTTCATTAGTGATGCTTCTTTGAAATTTCTCCAAGTCCTTGGGTTGTAACTTTAGCACACAAAGGGGTGAGGGAGCGAAGAAGGGAGGAAGGGAAGGAGGGAGGACTGAGGCTGCTGGAGCCATCCTTCTGAAATACAGACATGGATGGAGGTTTTCCTTTTTTCCTTTTCTTCTCCCATTTCTTTCTTATTCTTTTTCCTCTTTTTTTTTCCCCTGCAGGCACAGAATTGTTCTTAACCTTCTGAACTGTGAAAATATATTTTTAAAAAAATCCACTGCTTTTCTGTCAAAGCAAAACCAAGATGAATAATCTTTTCTAAATTACAAGCATCAAATGACAGAGTGGAACAGTTATCATTTCTTTGCTCTTTATGCATATGTGCTTGCGTATATGCTTTTGTGGCCACGTGAACCCTGTAAGTCTCCAACAGCCTGGAGTTTAAAACCACTTTCGAAGGAGTGGTTAGAGAGCAAGCGGGAGAGTGGGGATTGATCTGGCAAACTGAGGTAATGGATGTTGATTCCTGCTCATTAGGAACCATGTCACAGAACTACAGCCTGATCAACATGCCTTCCCTCCAACTGCCTGGTGCTTCCTCATGCTTTAAAACTGTACACATCTTCTCCTTCCCAGGAGCACTAATGAAGAAGGAAATTGTTTGGAAAAAGCCATACCATCTCTGCATATATTATTTTTCTGTGATTGCGCCCATCAAATAATACCATTTGGAATTCAGTCCCCTTAACTTCAGAGCTGCACACGCATGGCTTTCCATACTAAAAACTGATGAAAGCTAAAGAATATTAGCAGAAAAATAACCAACATCAAATACAAAGTGTGTCAATTAAACCCAGGGGCAAACTGGATTCCCCCTCGCAGCCTGTGGTAAACGAGAATATTTCACAACACTGAGAAAATGGCATCCACATTTCTGGTAGTGGAAGGCTGCTGAAGCATCCCTTTCACTCCTGGGTGGTTTTGGGAACACGGATGCATTCAGCTGGCCAGAAGTAAAGCATGAAACTCTCTCAGCCAGCCAGCCACGCCCTTTCCCATTTGTGCTGCCTCCTGGATACCGTGAATTTCCCAGGTAACAGACATTCACATGGGAATGACATCAGCCCTGTTACACAGGTTGGAATAAAAAGGTGCTGATGTGGGTGGGGCTCAATCCACACTGGTGCAGGAAGGGAATAGTCAGACCTGCATCAGAAACAGCTGTCCTTTCATGGCTAGGCCTGAGAAGGCCATCAGATCAGTCTATAGGAAAATCTTCTCTCTGTGCAGTCCTCACCATAACTGCTGAAACGGAGATATTTCTGCCCAGCCAAAAACCACTGTTGATGTTTGCAGGACAGTGTATTAAGAGCTGTCGTTAGCAGTCGTAAGTGGGAGGGTTGATGCCTGGGTTTCTCCACAGTCACTCAGTCCCCAGAAAGTGTTTTCCCTCTGTAGTCCTTCCTGTCCATTCTTTCCTTTCTATCAATGCTATAATATACAGCAATATACCAAGGGCGTACTGTGCTGTAATAGCACTCTTGCCAAAAGCACAGTCCAGACACTGTTTAATAAATGAGGCTTGTACAACAGAATGAATACTTATGTAGCTATGAGTTACTATACTTAACTGGGCAATGCTTTTTGCCTTGCCTACATAAGGATTTGCCAGTTAACATCAATATAAGGCTGCATAACATCACTCAGTTTAACACATTAAAATGTCAGGGTCTCAGGTTAAATTGCGTGGTGTCAAAGTGGATATTTCGCAAATGCTGCTTTAGTCCATCTGTATCTGCCCAGCACTGTGTACAGATCATAACATGTCCTGTCCTCTGTTCTTCCTTAACACAGGGCAGAGGGGCTCCAGCACTTGGGCAGAACTGGGCAAGTTCTCCATGACCCTCCACAGGACTTCTTGCTGACTGCGAAACAAACTTGTGAGATGTCAAAATGTGACTGGAAGGTTGCAAGAGTGAACTGTACAGGCTATTTCATGCTCACAATATATTAATCCAGAAAAAAAAATACTTTGTTGGCCTTCGTTAAGCGCAAGTGCTTACAGGCTAAGTATTAAGAAAGATGTGGGAGTCACCTCCTCTTGTTCCTCTTTCTGTACAAGGTAATAAAATGCAGGAAGACATTATTCTCCGTGGGACCCCTAAACTGTTATTTATAAAACAAAATACTGAAAACTCCCTAACATTCAGGTGGGCAGTTAACCTTCTATAAGTTATAAAAAAATGCTCAGAAGAATGGGTGCAGTGTTTTGAAGCATGATTATGACTAATCACGTATTTTAGGAAAGCAGTGCACAAACAGCTTCATTCTAATCTCCCACCAGGTTCATAGCCAGGCAGCATTCCCAGCTGATAACCAGGGAGATCAGAATCATGCCCAAGACAGTCATTTTTATACCACTTGGTATCCTAGTAATGGCTATGAAAAGGGAATATAAACCTTTTATCTCTGTGCTTCTACAGACACATTTCCTGTGTATTTATTGCACTCCATTCACAGGTATTTCTAAAAGCCCGGGATCACTCCTGCCCCTGTAGCTCTTTAAATGCTCGTTCATGGCAGAAAAACACAACACAAGACTGCCGTTGCCTGCTTCTTATCTCACCTTCCCCAGCCTAATCCTCTTATAATGCCATTGGCTTCAATAGACACATCCCTGATTAATGCCACTGTAAATAAGATCAAATCAGACTATAGGCCATATTGTTCTATGGGAAGACATACAAAGTAGGTGAAGATAGCCAACTAAAATCTTCCATTCAGTAACAGAACTAGAAATCTTTTTATTCTAAGTAGTCAAAAAGGTTGGCTTATGTAAATACCAATTACCAAATAGGGAAAAAGGATTAATATCAATACACACCTGAAAGTCAGTAAACAGATTAACACAAGCTCAACACGGTACATGCTATTTTGTTTCAGACCAGGTCACTATATGGCCACAGATACAATTGCACATTGACTTCTGAGGTGTGATCACAGACCACATGGGCAATCCTTACTCATTTTCAGTGCCAGATAAAATGTGCCTTATAAAACAGTGCTGTACTCCAACTGCACTGTTAGAGCTCTTCTTGTGTTTGCCAGAGCCTCCTGACACAAAGGCAAGGAGCTTTGGTAAGCAAGGGGTGAGAAAAATTTAAAATACTGATTGTGAGAAGCAATAAAGTAGCTCAGCATTTCAGTCTGTCTTTGAGAGTGAAGTTGCGAACCATTCTTTTGATTCCTTTCCTGTTGCATGTAAAATAATCCAAGCAAAACCAGAAATGTGTGCTAAGAAAAGACACAGCAGCAAGACCTTAAAAGTAAAAGCCCATATGTTAATCACAAAAGTTCACAAAATAAATCTGTCACTGTTGTTGCAAACTGTGCTGGCCACCAGACAGGTTTTTTTTCACTTTTATGGAGGTTTGTGTCTGTAACATGTAGAGGTACACTTTAGATTAGCATGCACTGACTGATGAGTCACATTATATTTCAGAAGAGCACATATTTCTTGAGATATGTCCGTGTTTCTGTTTGTATCAGAATATCAATGATGTCATTTCTTCCCTGTGCTATTTTGAATATTTTTCTTGCCTACAGGGACTAGAAATTGCAGATGCAGGCAGAGATTTTTTTTCTGAGTTAAATAAACATTTTCACCCAGTTCGAAGTTTGGTTTCAGGTTTCAAGTTCAAACTGGTTCTTATGTTATCCATATGTTTGCCCACTCTTAACAGCAGACACTTTCTATAAGCTATATAAATTTCCTTTAATAAAATACTCTGATCTTAATTCTTTGTAAAGTGACCACTGTTTTCACATGTCAAACTGAAGGTACGTTATTTTCAGAAAGTAAGGGCTTAGCACTTTCTAAAACTTCAGCAACTGATTGTGCCTCAAGCTGGAAATCCAAATATTAAGTGCTCTACAAAAGTTATTTCTTCCTTCTGTAATGGGGCTGTTCATTGTAGAAGCACAAAATTATTACTTTCTCCAGGGATTTCGGAGGCACTTATTTTTACTATACGGTCCATGATATGCCTAACATATATCTAGTGTTTATTAACCTGAAAGAATACACTCTTTATTAAGCATTTTAAGACCCACTGATAGAAAAACTGGTACAAAAGAGCCTGGAATTAATAACAACAACAATAAGCTGCTAGTGCCAAATAATCATGCAGATCTTGGCATCTCATACATGAAAATGGGAATAACATATCTAACCCATCCATTAGTTTCTATACTTTCACCATGTTACTCACACTGACCTTTCCTCTGTGATAAAACTTCAGCTTTTCTAGTGTCTCTTCCTGGGGACTGTCAACAATCTCGTGCCTCAGAACCAAGCATGGTGTCACAGCCTTGAGCAAGCCACTGCTGTGTTTAAAGGCTCTTCAAGATTGTCCATCATGATTTCAGTTTCCCGAGTAGCTGTATTGAATTTATACAGCTTTAAAGGTCTAGCTTTTTAACATCACTGCATTAATAGTGATAAATTGAAGGAAGGCCCTAGAGAAGGAAATGTCAATGTACAAAGGCTTGATTGGAGGTGTGGAAAGGCTGGGCGTGTGAAGGCACCTCTCCCCCTCTCTGCATCTCTGAGGGAGAAGGCAGCTGAGCCCCTATGGCTGTTCCCATAGCTGCTTCCCAGGAAGAGACACCAAATGTACAATCACGGGACTGGGGAAGCTCATGCTGAAAGGGGCCCCATGAGGCGAGCAGAGAGGTTTTGCTATGGTCTTGGGCTTGATTCTCACTCACACTAAAAGGGACCTTGGAGATGGTCAGCAGAATGCAGAGAGTTATTGCACGCATGGCCGATGGGAGAGGGAGCAAACATGAACATGACGAAGCACTGCACTCTGCCTTTACAATACACTGTCAATGGTGACACCAAAATATTGTTTTCTAACACTATTCAGAAATTAACTTGCATTTTTTTCTGGTTTAAATTGTCCTTATACAGGGGAAAGAATAGTTTGCTCCTGGCTGAAAGTTTGTTAACTTGGAGAGTAATAATGTTGTTAACACCCAGACCTGCAAGAATAGTTAAAAACAGGAGCCCTGCAGGTTTGACTGGGTTAGGAGAATTTAAGGATCCCATATCTGTGACAGAATTATACTTATTTACAGGAAATGAATGAACGCCAGTAGCCTAGAAGACAATAGGAGTCGAAGAGCAAGAGACCATCTCTTTCCTCACTGCACCAAGGCCCTTTCACAGTCAGGGCTTTGTCCTAAAGCTCTCTGCATCCTCCTCTAGGTGATATTCCCAGGCCATGTTTTCCATCTGCAGTATGGCTGCCTTCTCTCTCTGACATTTCTGCTGCTTCACTTTCTTTCCTTCCTTTTCACTTATTCATGAATCATCATTAAACAACAGCCACCAAAACACCATATGCTGTGGGCATGTCATTGCCTTGGACTGTCTGTTCCCGTGTTGGGGCGGAGAACACAGCAGCTGCTGCTGCCTTGTTCCACAGTGACTTTGTAAGGTGTTCCTTGACACCATCTTAAAGGAGGCGGGGTCTACCTTTCCACTTGTATTTTTCATCAAGTTTTGGTGCAAAACAGCAACCAGAGTCTTGAAAACATATACTATGTCTGTTTTGGTATCACTGGACAAGCAAATAGAATGGCAGGCTGTATTCGCTTTTCCTATGCTACCTGAACCCCTAGCTTAACTGCAAATAGTGTTTATTCTGATAACAAGCTGCAACATGCAAGACTATGTTGTCGTAATTGGAAGATCAAAAGGTAGAGGAACTCTGGCACATTGGCCTTCTGAAGATGCTACTCACACCAGTAGGCTGGATATATTGGATTACTTTTCGCCTCTTTTCTAATTACTGCTCTGTGCTGCATTGCAAAGGAACAAACAAGGCACTGCTTCCTTGCTTGTCATGTTTTACTCGATTGGTTATCACCATCTGACACAATGAAAAAGTAAGTATAGTAAAGCCAGAAGCTACATTGGATAAGTTAATTATATTTCATGAAAAAGGCTGCTTTGAATGTTCCAGAATCTGCAGTTTTGTGACAGCAACTGTACGTAAAGATCCTTCCCCTACACAAGCCACAGTGATTTTTATTTACAGTGTGTACCTTTGAGGAAAGGATTCCCTTTTTCCCATTTCTCTCTCTTTCATTAAAGACCACCTGAAGACAAAAAGGCTGAAATATTTGAAAGGAACCTGTGTCAATCTCCTTTTAATGAACTGTGTAGGTTCCTTTGTGGCAAGATAATTTCAATTATACAGAAGTCAAGCTTCAGTGAATTCTCAGCTCTTCTAAATTAGGTAATGGTGCAACTTTCCAGGTAGTGATTTTCTGATCCCTGAGAATTTTATTTGGATAAATAACTCAAAATAAAAGCTCCCATGAGTGTTGATGGTTGGTTCTGCAGCAGTATGTTCAGCATCTCATATGTATTACCTTTCCCCAGAATTCTAGCAAATGAGGTCACTGGCAGAAATGCTTGTCAGAATACCAAACTGCAAACAAATGCTGCTTAATATTCACAGAAGGCAGATTGTACATTTGGAACTGATAGCATGCACACAAGAAAACTGATTCCAGATGTTATGCCTATGCAAGGAGAGGAAGAGAATTGTAATATGACCTCCACACCCAGTCAAATCTGCTCTGAACTGGACTGAATGGTTGCAAATGAGTACTTGCAAACATGGATTATTTTTGGTGGAACTAGAAAATAATTTTTGGACAGCAAATGACAAAACTGTAGATAAAAGGCAGAAGCTTCAAAAAGAAATAAAGAGATACAATGCAAGCGAGGATTTATTTGGTAATGTGAACTTTTAAGAGCAGTCGAGTAAATAACGTAAGATGATTCTAAATGTTCTTCTTCATGTCATAATTAATTAAGGTTCAATACCAACCAGAAATGAAAGACACTGCTTTAATATAACTTACAGGGAGATGAATGTAGAATGTGTTCAGATTTAGACTAAAATAATGAGTATATCTTTTGGCAAAGGCTCAGTGTTCGGGTTACAAGATGCTTCAGAGGAACAGGCTCAGCTTAAATTTAGAAGTGCTGAAAGTTTCCAACCATTTTCAGTGTGATTCTGGGCCCTGACAACCTGAGTTGACGACGATCAGCAGCTGTGGCTATCTTATGAGTGCTTTTATGAAAATACGTTAGCGTTGACATGAGAACTGAAATGGAAACCCTCTGTTTTAAAGACCTTTTCAACCTGAGTGATAAAATCCTAGAAAAAAAACCAAACTAAACCAGCACAGTAAAGCTCAGTTCTTGAGACTTGCAGGGGTTTAGATTCAAGACTCTGGGGTGTTTCCACATTTTAAATACCAGTTGCCCTCATGCAGTGTGTAGCAGACAGAAAATAGCCAAGACCCCAGTAGCCAAGGAATTCCCAACTCCAGTACATGCCCCAAGCTATACTGCATCCGCTCTTGTGCCCAACAGCCAGGGGAAGCAGTGACTCTGCCCACAAGACAGACATAAACTGGCAGCAAGAGCTGGAACACGTCACAGGAGTGGCTGCCAGAGTCACCCTTAGTGCCAATAACCTTACAGAAAACGTGTCTGTGTCAGAGGGAGCCTGCTGGGCTACACCTGTTGTGCCAGTATAGCAAGTCTCTGTTCTCAGAGGCCCCAGAGCCCGCTCATTTAAGGTGAGTAAATGGAAGACAAAGCAAACTATGTACAAACCAAAAGAAGTGGGAAAGAGCTGAAAGGTGTTTTGTGTGCCCTCATAAGCAGTGATGAATGGAGGATACAGATCTTACATATATAAGAGACATTAAGTACATATGGACTCTGGGAAAAAAGCATTATGCACAACCTCCTGAAAAGCAGATGTGGGAAAAGTCAAAAAACAGTAGCCATATTGCTCCCCATTTGGAAGTAGCCCAAAGGAAATAAATGCAGCAAGTATATTCAAACAAGCAAAAGTTCTCCCCCCTTGTTTTCCACTTGGAAGGAAAACAGCAGTGACCTGGTATGCACAGAAGCATCCTTAATTCTTCTCTGGTCTTGTATTGAGTGGACAGACAAAGCTGCATCAGGATGAACTGGTTTCACACTGGTAAGGGCTTGTTTGCTTCTGAATATATGGTGTTCACCGTTCACTTTTGAGGCTCTGTGCTGGGGCACTGTTTCTGTGGCTGACTCTTTCTCTAGTGGGAGTATTTGTTCTGTGTGTATGATTACTGTTCCTTAGTTACTATCTATCTGTGATAACCAGCTAAAAAATAACCTTTCGCTCTCTAGTCAGTTTTTAGACAACCAGGTCCTTCCAATTTGTTTTGTGGGCACACGTATGCTGCCAGCACAAGGGAAGGGCATGGGAGAGTCCAGACTGGAAGGCAGAGGAAAGACCATGGCTGCTTCTTTTGACTGCAGTACTGTTTCACACCTGCTTAAAATGTTCATCAAGTAATGGCCTGTGCCTTTAGGGTGTGGTTTCCTTGGCTGCGCAGTTTATCTAATGGCCCCGAAACAGGTGAATATACCGTCCAAATTGTCCCTCTTTTTTCTCTTCCTCTCCCATGTTCTCGGCTACATGGTCCCACCTCAGTCTTCATACCAGCTTTGGGGCTCACTGGATCTTCCACAAACCAATCCAGTTCATTAGCTCAGCACAAATTTGCCAGGTGGATTATGTTGGGTGGAAGGAGGGAGCTGATGAGCTGTCTCCACTGACAGGTGGTCTGGCCAGATTCAAGGAAAGGGAAGTAGAAGATCATTAAGATGAGAGCAGGACTTGCCTGTTTTGACAGCGGGAACTTAGGTTCCATTCACTGCCTCTCCTGAAAGCCTTACATAACCCATGTAAAGTAACATTTAACTCCCAGAATTATCTAAAATTCATTGACTGCCTCTACTTTGAGCCAAGAAGCTGACTTACCTTGGGCTTCTACCCCTGCTAAGAAGCATTCAACTCTGAAGTTAAGCAGGGGTTAACCCAGCTGCAGGACCAACTTTCAGCAGCAAGCAGGCTCCTCACCAGGTTGCAGAAGCAGGCTTACATTTTCTTGTGTACTCTTTGACTCCTGCACTCTTTTATTCTTGATTGCACAGTGGCAAATAGTCTTCCCTTTACCAAGGTGGCTTTAAGTCTTGTCTGGAAACCTGAGTCAATCGCCTTCTAATAGAAGATGATGACCTAGAAAGAAGGTCTCTTAATTCCCATGGAAGTGTAATTGTTGCAAAAAGAGTATTTCTCTTCCTCATACTACCCCCAGGAAAAACTTGAGTGTCTTGATTTACCTGGTCTGAAGCTTGGAGGCAGCCACCCATTCAAAGCCCTGTGGTCAGCTTTACCCCCAGCTGGCACTGCACTGACTCATTCCATCAGATCGTAGCTCTAATGCTTCTGCACAGAAGTGCCGTGCAAGATCCCTGCCCTGTTTCTTTACTCAAAAGCATTGCAGAATTCATGAGGTTTTGAGCCTTCAGAAAAAATGAATAAGCCTACTTTTAGCAGTTTGTTAAAACTGTTTCATTGTGTTTTGCTGGAATTCCTCAACTTCTTGCAAAGACATCCACCAATGATAAATTGCAGAGGACTGCTGTTAATGGAGAGCTTTCTCCTCAGCAGCGCAGGCTAGATGGGCTGCACCAAGCCTGCATCAGCTTTTGACATCAACTTCTCACAAACGACCTATGCAATGGCAAAACCTTCACGGCACTCAGTGGCTCAAGTTGAGCAAATCCAAAAGCTCAGCTAAAACTCTGGAGTGAGAACTGCAACTAACATCACAGCTTAAGCAGAAAGGAATTCTGTAGCAGAGGGTAATGCCTCCCTCTCTGCAGGGGAGAGCTCTCCCGCGGGATAGCGCACAGACTACGGAATGAACTTCCTCAGGAACTTACAACTGACCACAGCAAAGCATGCATATTTCGACCTTCCTCTCTCTAAGGTAAACAAGTATCACCATTAAAAAACAGGAAGAGAAAAACCACAGTAAAAGCCTAATTACCTTACTAAGCCAAATCACCATAAACACCAAAATATAACAGCTACCCTGAAGAAGAACAGGCTCCACATGACAGAATTCAGCTGCACCAAAGGCACAAGTGTAAGTACTTTGACACTACAGAGACGAAGGATAAGCAAGTTAAGGCTTCATGCAATACCTCTGCATTTACTTGCAGTATCAGATTTGAAGGGATGCAGATCTGCATATATGTAGGATTCCCACACACTGTAGGAATCCAGAAGTTTTAAGAAAATAAAGTCACAAAGCACACAGAAATCTCACGAGCCACTCTAATAATGCTTTGCTTAGAAAAGAGGTGTTTTGAAATGGTCACTGCCTGTGCACAAATAGAATGACCAGTATTTTCCTCTAGCACACTCTGGAGAAAATGCAAACTCTTTCTCTGGATTGCCAGTGTTGCCACTACATGGGCTCCTTGAGATGCAGAACCTTATGTCTAATAGAACAAACCTTATGCCTCAACAAGGTCTACCTTATTACACTAAAAAAAGCACCCCTAGACTCCTTTATTTGTTCATGGATGACAAAGCAATTTCTTATTTGAAAGTTGAAAAGTAATTTTTGATTGAAAAAAATAAATTTTTTCTCTCAGGTAAATGAATGAATGAATGACAGCATGAGGAGACTGGGAATTTGGATATGAACTCCTAGTCCTTGGGAATGTTTGTGTTAGGTTGGGCAAGAGCAAGGGAAAAAGAAACGCCCACTTCAATTTGATATTGAAAAATAAGGAGGTTTCACCTTTTAGGTTTTCTGGTTTGTTTTTATTTTACTGCTGCAGCTGCGTACAAGAGTTTCTTGCTTTCTATTGAACAGGCGTTGACTTTTGCTACAGAGCCATACTCTGTCAACACACCAGTACTACTCAGTGTTTCAAGAAATGGACTGACTGAGACTTGGAGCCACATTCATAGACATTTTAATTCAAACCTCCAACTGCTTTTAAGCAGCTGTATCTAAAAGCTCCCTTCCAAGACACTGGAATGTGAAGTATGTGGGAAATGTTATCTTATTGGCCTCATATCTGCCCGTGATTGTGAAACAGCTTCATTATTCTGGGAAAAAACAACTATGATTCCAGGCAAAGAGAGATTCATGTAAACTTGTTAAACCTCTAAGGAATACAAATAATGCAGAGCCTGGAGAAAATCTCTAATGCTCCATCACGTGAAGATAGGACTGGTGTGAAAGACTGTAATTTTTAAACACTTCTCATAAAAACATGCACTTAGAAAAATCACTTATCTGCTATAGCTTGTTGGACCTATTTCATCTTCAGATCATTTGTTCTCGACATGTTCTATCTTCCCTGGAGATAATGGACTATTTCCATTGAAGTGTGTCACACACACGGGTGAGAGAGGAGAATCAGATGCTGACCCACGGTGGCCATGTTCATCTTGCACTGTAGTCCCTGGAGGCAAAGCTGGGTGGTATCTACCCTGCTGGTAGGTGTGTACTATGGTACAACCTCAACTCTTGACTCAGCCTGGTCAAAACACACAGAGGCTCTCATTCAGCTTCTGGGCCTTTCCACAGAAATTAGTGTAATCTTGCACACAGAGATATAAATTAATTTCTGAGTCCTTCTCAGGTCTTCATTTCAGTCACTTCTAGATGGCCGCAGAGAATGGTATGGTAGGTACATCCTCTCTGCATCATGCAGTGCTTTCATGGATTGGAGCTAGGGTTGAGGGTTACCATACTTCTGCCTGGGAACTCCCAGCATCCTTTATCACAGAAGAGGTAGATTTCCCTGACAGATACTCAAACAAATATTTCTGTACAAGTACTTCCTTTTCAGGCCAGGTGTAAAGCAAATAAGCAGTGAGATTATTTGCTTAGAGAGCTAACGCAAGTCTTAAATGAAATTAAAGTGTCTCTGGGCATAATTTTAAACTTCTCTTAGTATTTACACAATCAAGTGAAAGCTATGTTATGCTGTGGAGCTATTTCCATTTCAGTAGTCTTATCTTTTCAGTGGTCTTAGGACATAATTTGGGAAGTTTCCCAAGTTTGCCTTGAAAATCATGTTGAGCTCTAGATCAGCTACACAATGTCAATACACACTGCATTACGTATATGCTGGTTGCTGGCCAGCTGGCATTTTAAATGAGCAGTTCAGGGAAAAGCAATTTTGGTGAGGGCTGACCACAGCTGGCTTGACATTAGACTAAATTTTCAGGACTCAGCATTGCCAAGCCACCGAAGTCTTAAAGACTTACTTAACGTTATTTCAAACTTTGTCTGACTCAACAGCTTCAGAAAATAATGTGGGGGTGAGGGACCCTAGAATGTCAAATCCCTGCATATATAACATTGTGTATTTCATTTGCTTATTGAATACATGTATTTTATGCTATATCTAGTTTTTGCAGAATGATTTGAGTATCATTCTTATTCTTGACACAAATAAAGTGTAGTAGCTGAAATGCTTCCTCAAACAGACGTGACCACCACATAATGTAAATATTGCTAAATGTTGCCTCTTGGCCTTTGGAAGACCATTAAAGGAATATAAATCTGCAGAGAATAATGGGGCAATACATTGTAACTAAGCTTATAGTACACTAAAAATGGTCTGGAGTTGTCAGAAAGAAGCAGTAATTGAGAAATAAGAAGGTAGGGTGTTTTAGTCACTTTTTGCACATGAATATTTCACTACCAAATACACCAAAGGATATACTAGTAAGATTTTCAGTGATTTAAAATATAGTCCTACAAGAAATAGTAGTTGAAACACAATTATAGATCACTGTTTTCCGGTAAGGATTCTAGCACCACTTCCAGCTTCAGCTTGATTTTACTTAATTATTTAGGAAAAAGTCCTATTTGAAACTATTTGACTGGACTACATCAAACAACTACACTGTTTATAAAGACATTAAGTTGTTGTACCTTTAAAATAATATCCCTGCACTATACAAGTCTTTCTGTAAGTCATAAAATGTTGCAAGAAAATCAGATATCTATTTTTTAGAGATTTGTTCAGAAACAGTTCAATACAGGTCTGGATGCATAATTTTATAATTAACTCTCTTGAGCAATAATATTTAAAAGACTTCCAAATAATAATACTTTTCTCTGCTACACAGTTTATATTTTTAAATGTTAATTGACCCTTTTAAACTGGAAATTTTGGAAAAACTGTTTGTCTTTGTCTACAGACTGAGTGAGAAACAGGCATATCTTCCAGTAAATCAAACACCAAACTCAAAAATTCTAAGCTCAGAACTTGGCAGATGTCTTCTATCCAAGGGGCAGGAAAAAAAAAAAGATCTGAACAATATATCTGAAAATATATTTCAAATACATTCAACAAGAGATAAACAGTGACTAAGAAAGCAATTACAACTACAGCATATGAACAGTTAATATTCAATAATTAATTACGAAAGGGTGGCATATAATTTCGTTTCCCAACACTGCATCATAAGAACTCACAAAATCAGTACATCATCATGTAGTTAACAATGCAAAGAGCCTTAAATGTGACTTTTCCTAACTTTTGAAGGCTTGACTCCTGAGTTTTTAATATTCTTACTCCAAAAGCTTGTCGTATAACATGAATAAAGAAGGAGAAATGATTGATTGAGGGTTACTGATGCAAACGAACCGACAGGCTTTAAAAAATATGCAGTCATTTATGTTCATTAGGATAGCCATGAAAATGTCACTATAGCTTTTTTAAGCTTGATTTAGAAGTGAAAAACAAGGAAGAGAACCCGTAAGCAGTGTCAGAGTGTAATACCCTCTGACTAGGATCTTTTTGATATTCCACACAAAGAGGGTTTAATGTTTAATACCACATTTACATATTTGAAGATACTTGACATTACACAGCATTTTGATTTAGCAGGGTGACACAGCAATGTTCTGAAATCAGAGTACAAGCACAATTTCAACATACAACTGGATCACAATACAAATGTGATTCCTATTTCCAGTCTCTCTATGCTCACTTTCATGATGCTGGGCATCCCCAGTCACTGGGAAGGAATACACGTGTTGAAGCCAGCTGAGGCATTTTGCTCTCTTTGATGTTCATTTTATTGATCGTTCAGTTTTTATACGCTATGCTGAGCCATGTATTCACTTTCCCATACTGATCTCACTAACTCAAGAAGACATTCATGCCCTTTTGATTAACTCAGGGAAAACTCAGTGGATCAGCTGATCCACTCAACTTATGTAGCCGTTTATCTAAAACAAAGGCCACCCTCCAGTCCCCTTTGTGTTGAGATGAGTTCAGCTGCATATGCAATAGCTGTGGTCACTCCCTATATTCTTCCCTGAGCTTCATGAGCACATCGCCTGTCCCCTGAGCCTTCTTCCATTGTAAGGGTTTGTCCATCAGTCCCAAGCATATGATGCCAAAGAGCTCTTCAGAGATCATCAGCAATTGCTCCATGAACTGCAGCTAGCAAATGCTTGAAATATCATAATTGCTCTAGTGCCATGAAGCCAATTCCAAAAAGAAGGATCAGGCTTCACTTGAAAGTGATTTTGTAAGTTATTGTGGGGGATGGGGAGCAGAGAGGAAGAAGAAGTATAGAAAGCAAACATTCTTCTCCCCTGTCCAGAATATAAGCATTTTTTTCTGAAACAGAGTGAAAAAAGGAAAAGTTTCCATTTTTACCTAGCAAATGCATTTAACATAATCACGACTCATTAAATATATTCCTGGACTCCCTAAGTGCAGTATGCCCCATTTCCTGCAGCTAGCAGGGGATATCAGGTTTCTACCTGTGGCTGAACAATGCCTGCTGCATTTGACTTTGGAGGGCTGAAATAGAGAGCCTGGGCTCACAGCGCTGCTCTCTCCATTTTCAGAAAGCTTCACTCATGCATTGCAGAGTCTCCGAATACATCACACTAAGAGCAGAATATCACTTTGGTGTGTGCTCATACAGCAGCTTGCCCAGAGGAAAACCCTTATAAAGAGGAATGGTACCAAACCCATGTGCTCACATTTGCTAAGGTTGGGACTGTTAGGATATTTGGGGTTTTAGATCTACAGACAGGAGAAAATGTGCAAATGCAAATAAAGCATTTTGTTTTCGACCAAAATGAATTAAAAGCTTCCTTTTTCTTGGCAAATAAAACAAAAACCAGAAGACTGATGGAACACTCGAAGGTTTTCCACGCAATCTGAAAAAAAACCACCTTGCTGCTTTTGAAAGGCATTTCTAAGGAGAGCTAGACAGCAGAAGGTTTAAGTTTAGAAAGCTGTTGGACAGTAGCTGTAATCTTGCTCAGTAATTCAGGAATTTTTAGATTCTTTGCCCAGGGCTTAAGACATCCAGGTCCATCTTATTTACTTCCTGTGGCAGTTTGAATTCACATCTCTTATCTCCCACAAAAAGATTTTAACCAACAAGCCGTAAAATATATTCTGGATTGTTTCCTTTCCCTTTATTGAAGTCTTTTTAAGTTTGGTCATGCTTAGTCTTTTCAGCCAACAGCACCTGGGAATAACACCTTAGGCTACTGGCAGGAGTCTGAAGGTGATGTGGCCACATGAGGGAACTCCCCAGTTCTGCTCTAGCTGAAGGACTATGCAAGGTGCGAGACACCGGACTTCTAGTTCCTGGTCAGCTGCACCTCTAACCACATACATAATGCAGAACTGTAACCATAGGGGAGCAAAAGTTTGTACACACATGTTTACACAGCTGAATAGTCCAGAGGTGTGGTTTTAAAGGCACAAAAAGGATTTGAATCCAGCTCTCCCAGATTAAGAATGAGTTGGTCCAAAGGGACATTCAACCATTTTGTTGTTTTAGACACATTTTTAATAACCAGAAGTACTAATCCAATTCACCTTCAATTCATAACTATTTTCAGGAAACCATCTTTTCAAGTAAATCATTGGAAAAAAGTAATTTCTTCCAGCTCTATGCCTGGCATTGTGCTGATATGCAAAATCACACTGTACAATGCATTAGGGCAGAATATCTGATGGTTGAAGAAATAATGAAGGAGAAGAGAACCATAACGACAGCTGTTTTATAAGTTTCTCCTTAATAAATACGAATAGGTAATATAATAATGTATATACATCCTGGTTAATAATTTTGATGTCCTAGCTATCTGTCTTCTATCTGGGAGAACATCGACCCAACGGTCTTCCACAAACCCTAAATATTGCTCTTCTTCTGCATTGTTATCAAGTTAATTAGGGAAGAGGGCAATTATCCCACTTCAATACTTCCATCTGTTTCTGATTTACCAGTTTCACATATTATGAAAACGCGCCAGACAGCAGCTCCCTCCAATATGTTTTATGTTCACAGTGTATATATGAAAGATGGATTAGTATCAGTAATTAAGCATTTACTGGCCTTCATTTTAGCTCAATATTTCTTCTGTGGAGGGGAAAAACTCCAGCTCTTGAACAATTTGTCAGAGTGACTCTGCAGCATGCATATGGCATAAGGAAAATCTCATTTCAGCCCCGCACTGGGGTGTGCCAGTAAATTGCTAAATTATAAAATCCTGATTCATATAAAACAGTCTTGTTTACATTACTATGTTCCTAGAGGTTCCAAAACATATCTAGATTGCATCATGCTGTATCTTGTCCAAATATTTAGTCAAAGGCAGCCCCTACCTCAAAGAGCTTATACCCAATATAGACAAGAGAAGGAGCAGAGGAGGCTACGGCATGCTGGGCAGGGAGAAGCCAGGTAACAGATTTCCCCCAGTAAGCAAGAAGTCTGTGGCACTGCCTCAATCCCAAGTTCTTGCTGTAATGACAGAAACATCCAGCTGCCAACGAGGCTAACATTTACAGCTACAGAGTTTTCTGCAGACAGTAATGGTTTAGGTCTGAAGGAAAAAAAGGAAATACCACAGATGAAAAATACGGTCAATTGCTATGTGACAAACACAAAAGAATATGCTGTCTTTCACGGGGCCGGAATGAAAAAAAAAACCAAAACCCAAATCCTTGTATACAAAGGAAAAGGCACCTCTGCAAAAACAGTAATCGACAGTTTGCCATTGGTCTTGGAGGTAGGGACCTGTCCCAGTTTTACTGGTAGTTTTCTGTCACAAGTACAAGGAGGCATCAGAAAGAGGCAAAAGATAACACAAGCAGCAGCATATTTATAGTGTCATATGGGGAGGAAATGCCTTCCTGTATCTAACAAGGCAGGCTACACTAAAGAAATCAGGTGACAAAACAGACCTGCTCAGGACCATTCACTCTTCTGAAACAAGGAGCACTTTTAAGTTACAATACTTACCCTTTTTTCATTTCCTCAGAGGACCGACTATTATCTGATATGTTCCAATGGGCATTCAATGTTTCTGGCTCATACAGGATACTAAAATGCCCACAGAATCAGATTGCATAAGGTGTACCTTATCATCAGCTGATGAAACACAAAAACTAGTCTACATGATTTGAGGTTAATTTTTTTTTTAAGTCAAATTGAAACATGAAGGAATTCTTCTGCTTCTTCTCCCCCAGCAACTACCAGTTACGGTGAACATCTTGTAAGGCCCCAGAGTGCCCGCTGGGTCTGCAAACTCATACTCAAATGCAACTGGTATTTGTCAAAGTGAGCACTGTAGTTATTAAAAGTATACACTCCTTGTAGATGGATCCATATAAGGAATATTTTTATCTGACAGTGGCACACTAATAAATATTAGGATTATGCAGTCCTCCAAATTGCAAGAGATCACCTGAATAGCTATGCTTACCAGAACCTTACTCTCTGAAAGAAAATAACATTTATTGATCTAAATGGCAGGCTTCTTCATTATGCAAGAGCCTGATTCTGCAAAAGTAGCTAATATGCATGCTTCCCAAAATTTTATTTGTAAAAAAATAGTCTTTAATAAAACATATTCAGCAAATGTAGTCAGCATCTGCAAACTGATTTGGATTCAAAATGGGAAATTTCTTCTGGTCTGAGAAGTGGCTTTTTTCACCTTTGTATGTGAGCTCCCCATATCTTAGTAGCCTAAGATTCCTGAAGTTTCTCTCCTAGCTCCACATTTGTCCACCAGCAGGAACAGTCCAACTTGCAAGGGCTCTGGATGCCCATGAAAGCCTACCGCACTATTCATGCAATCCACCAGCCATCCTCTCTGCCAGCTCTGCTGCCATCAAAGGCTCTCTCACCTGCTTCACTCAAAATGAGTCAAACTATTTAAATACCTTAAATGATAGGACTTAGAGTCATTTGGACTGACACAGGCCAGGGCACCCCTCCACCATGGCAGGCAGCAGCCTCCAGCTGAGTAGCAGGAAAAAAGGAGCACCAAAGGCAGTACAGGGAGAGGCTGGAGCAGAGGAGGATGCTTGCCCAGAGCTGAAGTTCCCACTCCTGCATTTAAAAGCATTTCATCCATTTTCCTGTCAGAAGTCCTGGACAGAAGAAATGGCTTTAAGTCCCATCTGTCACCTGACTTTTTGTATTGGATGCTTTTTAAAGAGCCTTATGGTGCAGCATTTTTATTTTAAAAAAAAAGTTCATAACAATCAAAGTGACATACTTCATTTTTGTGTGGTCAGATGCAAATCAGAAAGTGTTTGTGGTCTGAATGACTCCAAAGGTTTGTTTGGTTTTTGGAGGTTTGTTTTTTTTTTTTTTTGAGTTCGCATGAATAAGCAAACGCATAGTGACTGTTTCCTACTGTTTTATGCTTTCTGTGGTCTATAGCTATGGACTTCCTTTCTCTTTTGCTTTTTCTGAAATCATCCATTTCCTGTACTGCACATAACGCCTTTCTGAACAAAACTGTAGGATTTATCTTGGTAGCCCTGTGATTCTGAGTGGATTACAGAAGATGGAGTCAAGCCAGGGACCCTGCTCACAGTGTGGGAATGAATGAGATTTGGTACTACAGCTCCCTCAAGACAATGCACAGTCGTGATCTGTGTTGAAATGAATTAACACAAGCCATTGTGATGCTTTGAATAAGCAAAATAAAACTTTTCAATGAACTCCAGACTTATTCATTTTTTAATAATATTTTTTCCTAAGATTTTTTAAGCTTCCATTCTAAGGAAGGTTTTGAGATCTCTGGATTTTGTCCTGTTGTGAAATGAAATTAATTATGGAGATGCCAGCAATTTCTATGGCATTAATGTGGTTCTAAACCCTGAAACAGACTCGTGGGTATAACTGCAGATGTGCTGGGAGCCTTACGAGACTAATACCTTCAATTTTCCCAATAAGCCACATGATGCCTATGTAAATATACGGCAGTTCCTATGGGGGTTATTTTATTCAGTATTGTCAGAAAGGGGTTTTTCTCATTTATATTTCTGTATCTTTATTCCCATGTACTGTAATCCCAATTGTAAATACAATCCACCTAGTTACAACAAAATGTCTTTGCAGACAGAGCACACACAGTCTTTGTTCCAGGGCCTGATGTTAGAGGACAATAAAGGCTACATTCAAGGCACTCCAGTCTGCAGCTGGAAGAATGGCTGGAAAATTACTTCCTGGCCCACATCCTGCACTACGTTTGCTCAGGACATAATGCAATCTGGGACGTGCAAGGCTCTGATCCTTATCTGGTTTTAACCTGAAATGGGAAAACCTCACTATTTGTCTGTCTACCATTTGTTACCAGTCACTTATTGACAGCCCAGCACACACTGACCACATTGCTGGTCAGTGTCTTGAGGGCACCCACGTGGCTATCCCTGGGCCACATCTCACCCCAGTCCCCCTCATCAGGCCAGATCCTGACCCTCACCTGTGGACTGACAGCCCATCACAGCCTTAGCCTGTCTCCATCCCCAGCGAGGTTCCTGATGCCCAGGGCTGGGGTTGCCCCAGTGTCCCCCACCTGCCCTGCGCCTGGCTGGGGTTGGACGGGCCCTGGCTGCCAGGCCCTGCCTTCACTCACCACGGGAAAACCCCAGCATTCCCAGTCCCCGGGGAGCCCTCAACACCACCATGCTTAGTCCTTTCATGAGGGTCTTCAGATTGTCAAAGAGATAAGTGATAAAACAAGCCATTTTCACCTGTTTCTTGGAGTACCTATGAAATCACTACCTGAAAGTTGAACCCATTTCAACTCATTGTAGCCCAAAGACATTGAAAATTATCAAATCGAAACCAAAACATACTGTGTGATTGGTTATATTTCCAAGGAGAAACAGGCAAAACAGAACGGGAGAGGGGAGCTCTCACCTAATATATCCTCATGCACCACCTGGTTTGTGGGAGCTTATATTTTAATCAGATAGTGGAGATTACTATAACCCCTCTGCAAACAGCTGGGCCTAACCAGTGGGCTGCAGGACACACTACATCTCTCATGGGCCTTTCTAGTGCTCTTTACTTATACACTGAAGCAGAGATCACAACCCCACTGGTCTGTTGGCTTTTGTGTCCTCTCTTCATACTCTAAGGTTAATGTCCTAACTGTTGGGCTAGGGGGTTGATGAAGGTCAGCATCTCCTCAGGTCTGGGGAACACAGCTCTTATTTTATTAAAATATAGCCCTCTCTTGGGCCCAGTGGGTCTTCACGTATCCAGAACAAAACATATCCCGAAAGGGCACTAGCACATGGGATGTAAACAATTTGTTGGCCAAGCACAACCCCCTTCAGCAAGAGGATACAAAGTGGCCTGGAGACAATAATGCAGTGATTTTTACACAGAGGAGAAATCCGGTAGAGCAGAAAAAGCCACCTTCACCTCCTGCCAGCCCACAGAAGAAGGTCTCGGCCTCCATCTCCTTCATAGAGTGGGGCATCAGCACACAAGAGTACCCCAAAGAGTGCAGCCATTTGTGTGTAACACCCGAGAGGGACTGTGGAGAAAGCAAGTGTGACTTCTGAGTCCCACCCTGCAGGAACTGAGCTGGAGACACAGCCGCGAAGCCATCCCTTCTCCAGGCTGACCCACCCAGCTCCCCCAGCCTCTCCTCAGGGTTCAGGTGCTCCCATCCCCATTGCCCTGGGGGCCCTCCCCTGCACTTGTTCTGTTTTCTTTGTTGCATTCTTGAGCTTTTCCCCTTTGCAGTGCTGAAGGTCCTCTTCTTCTCCTTGGCACCATGCAACACATTCTGGGAGCTGAAAAACATCTGTGGCACTACAGTAGAAAGGTACTGATGCTAACACTGCAGTAGCAGCAGCAGCAGTACAGGATTTGTGGACAAATGGGGACTTATGCCATTGGCTTTCCCTGTTTCTCACAATATGCCGTGCAGGGCCACATCCTGAGCTCACCACCAGCATAAGCATGAGAAGGATGTTTCCCATTGACCTCCTTTCAACTCACATGGGGGCTGAGGCTGCAGGTTCCCAACACCATAAAAGACTTCACCCTGACATTAAATGTTAGAAAGATGTAAAGATCACAGAATAAATGTCATAAATAAATCAAAACCCACTATGAAGCATGAGATATAATTGGAAGTAGAAATCAAAGGTAGGTCAAAGGACATGGAAGAGGAAGCCTCTTCTCTTCCGCACTGAGCAAATTATATGAGAGTGAATTACCTCTTAAACCGGTTTAGATAATAGAGCAAAAACCAGCACTAACAAATATCTAGGTCACTAAGGCAGAGATCTGCTTTAGAATAATCTAAAATTTAACTGCATTCATGACTTCATTGAAAATATTTCCAAGGCCATGTTGTAGCACCTGCATTTATAAAAGCATTGAAAATATCCGAAGAAAACTGCTACTTTTGTGTGTGTGTGTGTGTGGTGATGTGAGGGGACATCTGTGTCCCAGGAGGGGGATTCTGAGCCCTTCACATTACATCTTATGCCCAGTATTACACCTGCAGATAAAATCAGTGTCTGAATACCGCCCAGAAACCTGCCTGTATGGTAGATTGCTATGCCATGTAGAGATGTGTAAGCTTGCTCCAGCTACAGAAGAAACCAGCCCTATCAGTCTCAGCTGACCCCCTCAGTATCTACACACTACACATGAGAGTAAAACCATGGAGGAAGAGACATCTCCATGTAGACAATGAAAAAACAAGAGGGAAGGACACAGTGAAAAGGTGTGCGTGTATATGTAAGAAGTGCCTCCTTGAAATACTTCAGCTTCTGGTTTCACAACTCAATAATAGTAGTGTCCCCTCTCACAGCAAGAGATGGTCAGGTAATGCTAGGCTGATGTGAACACTGACACCTATATTTAGCTCCATAATACGAGAGGCATGTGTAGCAATATAATGATCAACTGATCAACTGATGATCCTGTGCTCCAGTGCTCGAGCACCTCAGATAAGCATTGTCCCCTCCAGTCCTCCTCTTTGATCCATTTAATGCCCAGAGTCTAAGACTAACATTAGAAACTTTTTATTTGGGGGGGAAAAAAAAAAAAAAAAAAAAAAAAAAAAACAACAAAAAACCCTAACGTGACTGAGAAACACTGACATATGCTTTTTGAAGACTAGCTTCACATTGCCTTCCTCTATGGATGAGTCCTCTTTGATGTCAATATACAAAATTTTAAACTAGCTCATACTGCCAAGGAGGAGTAATTGATAGGGAAGTGGGGTCATGGACAAGTAGGAAAAAACCTTTGTAGGAGATGGAAACAAGCAAGTTCAATGGGGTTTTTAAAATAAATTTCCCAAACTCAGAGCTAATTCTGACTAAGCGGAACTCTTATTTCAGAAGGAACTTAGGAAAAAACTCAAAATGTGTCTATTTTTTCAGCTGTTCACTCTTTGCACTCCAGTAAGGTTTTTGTTAACTAACCAGTGGGTTAAAAAAAAAATCAGGGGTATTTCTATATATAGTTTAAATTAAAAGTTCTGGTCCAAGGCCAAGAGTTTAAGAAGAATGCAATTTGCAACCTCACTTAACTACTGTGAATATGTATTTTCCCCATTATTCTTGCTTATTATTTCAACTCTGATTGGGCTAACCCTAGCTGAACACTAGTCAGGTTGCTGTATTGGGACCTCAAGGATAGACACGGGAGCATCACCTTCACTTGGTCTACTGGTCTTTGTCCCATCCTTGGCAACTCTGACACGCTTGTCAGATAAAATATGGATATCTGTTATCTTTTCACGGAAATGGGGCTAAATGGCCCCTAGGCTGTCCTAGCCTGTCCTAAGCTTCCAGACACCACAGTGATTTAAACACATGGAATTCCTTAAATCTAGCCTGCAGCATGCTGGATTTACATGCTGCTCTTCAGTGATACAGGACAGATGAAAGTTAACAGAAACCCAAAATGTATATGGGTTTCTAAATACAATTATTCTTTACTCCAGTTATCACAGGAAGGATACAGAACTAGACAAAATAAACACATATGCCTCTGTTTCCTTCCTCTGATTTTTTTTTTTTTTATATGTCAGAATCTTTCTGCATTTTCTATCTGAACTGTGTGTGATTTGGGGTGATAGTTGTTCTTTGGATCCTTTTTTGAATATTCTTGAATATTTCGTTATCTCTCCTCTTTACACAGCCATTCTTGGTTAATTCTACTTTGAGAGAAGCATTACCTTCTCTCATGCAAGAAGTCCTCAGGTTTAAAATCACTTTTAGCTAAAGGGTTGCAAAATGACATCTAATTCCTTTGTTCTGCCTCAGGGAGAAATTCCACTGCTCTGAGCTCCATCTCCCTGAAAAGAAGTCAAACAAACCCACCCTGACGAGCTTTCGCTATTGCATTGCCCCATTTAGTTTCATTTGAATGAGATTTCCTCAGGTTAATGACTTGCCCTTATTAGACCTGTGTCATCATTCCATTGAATTTCAGATGAACATGGCAGTAGAAAGACAGCATTGAAGGTACCCAGTGCTACATTAACACTAGAGTTTGAAATTTCACATAGATGCTCCTACTTTAAATTAGAATTCATCAGCTCCTCATCGACCATCTCCTCTACTTTGTCATAGTTACCCTTAATTTATTTTGTGCTTTTTAAAAGCCCAATCTTTACCACAGCAACAAAACAAGAAGGCCAACGCCATACTTATCTATTGCTAAACTCAGTTACACAGACATTTTGCAGCCTAATTAAACCTGTGGGTGCCACACTCCAGTGTTGATCAGCGATGATACTGAGCTCAGGAGCCCAGTACATGATGGGATGACTCAGCCCAGACCAAATCCCTAGTGAATGGTAAGTGCAGTTTATATTTGTTTGATCCTTGATAAAGTGTTTCAGATAATTTTTCAATCACACGATGACAACACAGCCATTGTAAGCAAAACCAGGCACTTTTTGAAATATGAGATTCTGCAGATCTTGAGAGCAGATTAATTAATTTTGCTTAAAGGAGAGGAAGAATACAGCTACAGTAAACTAGTTATGGCTGTGAGGGAGAGGTCAAAGGGGTAAACAAGATAAAGCACTCTCTTTTCCTGCAAAGTCAACAGTGCATTTTAAAACCATGGTTACAATACAAAAGCAAGGAAGGAGCATAATCCAGACTACTAGTGACTTTAAAAGGATGTGACACCATCAAGTGAATTACACTTTTAGTGGTGATGACATTTATTACTTTGGATTTGTAAAATGACAAAAGTTACACCAATTAATACAATAGTACAATTTTGTGCACAGTCATATGAAATATTGCAAAAACCTCAGTCCAGAAGGGCTAAATCTGCCCTCAAAAGCCAAACAGTTGGAACAGTTTTCAAATAGCTCTGTTGATAGCCTTGTAAAAAAATTGCTGGAGATAATGATAGATGTTTGTCATTTTACCTATTGCAAATTATCTTACTGCAACACCTTGAGACCCTGGTTGAGATCACAGCACTGAGCTGAAACAACATTAAAAACAACTATCACCCCCAAAACATGCAGTTCAAATAGAAAATAGCCTGGAAGGAGAAAGGGAGTCATTCAGTGATGTGCGGTAATGAATTCCAACTGTACTTCTCTGACAAGCTACATTTCCTCATTTCTGCTGTACTGAAAAAAACCCCTGTTTTGTGATGTTTCTTCTTTCAAATATTCTGACAAGGTGTTCGCTTTTACAGGTCTTGCTTTTCACTATTAATGAAAAATAAATTGCTGTTGTTGGTGTTGTTATCATCATCATCATCATCGTCATCATTATTTCTGGAATGTGCATATTTTTCTTCTCTTTTTCATACTAAAAAGAAGTCCCAATAGAATAAAAGAAAGTGCAATACTTTGGGAGAGAGATGAAGAAGGGGACTGTTTTGCAAATGGAAAATATTTTAAATATTACACTTTAAAAGAAACACAGAAGAATGCTATGTAAAAGTTAACTTTCACCCAAGAACTGTATAAAAATATATACATAAAGCAGAATAATGCATATTTTAGAGCTTTGTCAATAACAAAATTTTTAAAAACCTCAGTGATTACATTTATTTGTAAAGAATAAATTATTCCAGTCTCTTTTATGCTTTAGGTTATTTTTATTTGAAATTATCTATGAAATCCATAAAAAAGGATAGAATCAGAAAGGATATACTAACATTCTCCTCACTGTAGTATAACAGGCTTACTGAGGGGCTGTAACAGAATAATCCATTTTTTGGGGGGGGGGGGGGGTAAAGAACTGATAAAGTGGATCTACTTTTCCGTAGTAATCAAACCTAACATCTACAAGTCTGTCTGTGTGCATGTGGTGGGAATATTTCATGTCATATATATCACACTAATTAAAACTGTTAAATCAATGAAAAAATAAAGCATTTCTCCACTTTTTCAATTATAGCATGTGAAGTGTTAAGTGCACCCTGGAAACACACCATTTTTTTTGTTTGCTTCAGTAGATGTGGTAGAGATAAGAAAAATAGAGCAGAAAGATTAAAGACATCTATGCTACCCTCCCAAGGTCTCCAGTGCTCTCATTAACTGCTCTGTTAAACTGGCTCAAAATGTTTTAGAAGCTTAATGGAAATGGCTTTTCATAATTGTTCTTCTCTAAACTTCCTCTTACTTGAAGTCTAAATAATTTGGAGTGAGAGATCAGAGGCAAGTCATAGGTCAGGGATTATGAGATTGTCAGGGCATCCATGGGAGGGTATAATCCTCAACAGGACCCTGCAGGGAAGACTTCTCTCTTGCCTCTCCATGTGAGTCCCTTCAGGCTCACTTCTCTGATTGAGCTCAGGCATTTCTGTGGGTCTCTGATTTCAGTGGCAAGGCCCCAGAACAGTGCGGCCACCTGACTAATAAGCAAATCACAGCAATAAACAAACTACATGGGAAACAACATAAACAAAAGCAGGAAGTCCTGCTTTTTTCTGTGTGTGTGTGCAATGGCTATGCCTGTAACGTCAGATCAATTGACATGCTTTTGGATGTGACAAGTCTCATTACATTATCTATTCCTATTCTGTGCAGAAAATAAAAACTGTTTAGCATTACTTTGCATATAGCTGCTTGACTGATTAAACTAATAAAATCTAGCAACCACAGACTATCAGCAATAAAGCAAAACTGGTGAGTCATAGTTCAAAATACTGTGGTTTCAAACTCAAATATGGGACATGAAAACCAGAGGGTGTGGAAAGAACGCTTTCTTATTACAAGCTCTGTCCTTTGCCTCTGCAGTGGCTGGTTTTGCCACAGCTCAGCAATACAATCCTGCCCTAAAAGGACCCTGATAACGCCCCTCTCTAACAAGAGGAGGGTACCAGGCAGGACAAGGGGGCAGGGCTGAAACTTAATCAAGGTGGCTGTGATGAGACTGGGTGGTGCAGCAAAAAACACAGAGCTGCTCACTTGACCTTCAGCCCAGTCACGTTATGTCTGGTACAAAGATCCCTGAATTAGTTTTAAACAAGCTTGCTTGGATGCAGAATCAGCCCTAATGTGGAAATGTAGAGTTCCCAGGGATGCTTACCACTCTATAACTTAAAAATAAATTAAGAATTACTTGCAATCCTGAGGTAGAAGATTAAGGCCCTTGGCAACATGCACTGGGAACAAGCTATGACATGTCCCATCTTGTCTGCTAATGGCACTATGTATTATCTTGGATCATGCAATACAGCAGAACCAGATGGGATGCGTCACTGTAAGTGCATAGCAAAAAGCAAACAAAGGGGCTTGGCAAAAGGGGACAAAATATGCAGGATCTGACCAGCATCCATTGCTTTCTTGCAAAACCATCAGATGTTGAAATATGAAATAGAAAAAAAAAAAAAAAGACTGTTATACCTTTACTGTAGAAAGAGTAAGAGGTCAGGCAACCCACAACTATGTAGATGTATCAAAATCATCCAGGCTCCAGAATACACATACTTTTCACCAGTGGCCCATGTCTGGAGAGATTACATTACCCAAGTTTCTAGCCTTATCATTATTATTCTCTCTTTACTGCTTATGCATGAGAAAACATTTTGCTTCTGTTGCAATGTTATTTACCCCAAGGCCTCACTGTGCAGAATGCACTGCAATCCCCATTCAGCACTGACAGACTTGCAAAGGGTCAAATCCTCCAGAAATTATTGGGGAAGAAAAAACACACTGCCTACTGTGTTTAGCTTCTTAGTCACATACTGCCTTTTCTGCTCCCTACTTTTTCTCTCCTGTTGTTGACCCAGGCTTGTGCACTGCCTTCATAAAGCTTTTACCCTCTCATGTCCATATCTCCTAATACTCTTTATCAGCAACGAAGAGAATTTCGCAAGACTCATTCAAACTGTGATAGAAACAATATTAGTTATCATGCAGAAGTTTAGGGTATTTTCTGCACCAGAGCCAATCTTTGTTTGAGAAGAAGGGAGAATGGTCCCAAATTTTTTGCCATGAATAATTCAATACTTTTACTCCATTTTCTCTGAACTGCCACATCGTGTTTATCTTTGTTGTTCAGATTAACCATATAAAAATAAGCCAATTCTCAGTGGATTAATGAAATCAACACACTGAATGCAATGTACAGACCCTAATCTGTTTTGTTTTGTTTTGTTTTTTTTTTAAGACAGTGGAAGGATTCCCAATGGATTCTGCTGGCTTCTATTCTGTGCAACATCAAACATTAAAATGCAGGTGGACTGCAAACTCTTTAAGACAGATAATACAAACTGACCATAAGCCTCAGTCTTTATCTGGCTCCTGTTCCAAAACAGATCATATGAGTAAGGAGAGGCCTAGACATGCAGCCAGTCATAGGATTAGTAACTTAGTCAGAAAATCCTTCAAAGCAAAGGAGGTCTTCCAAAAGCTGAGTATGAAATACCACATGTGATATTGTAATTTATTTCTTTGTTTTTTTAAGACTAAAACCCTTCAAGCAAGTTGTGTAGATTGCCCATCAGCACCAAGAAGGGAAGTTACCTGCACTGTTCCCTCTGTTACTAGCACAGGTGAAGTTGAGGTGTGTGGGTGACTCTAATTAATCTGTTATGTCATATGTATATAGGAAAAGTGACCAGGTATAAAGAGTACACTGATTCATTTTCTTCTTACACTTGTGACTATTCCATCCGTACACTTAGAACACATCTCCTTTCAGTCCTGGCTTCAGTACACAACAACAGCAGAAGCCATACTGTAGGTCAGTTCCAGATATTTTCATCAGTGTCATCTGGTCACCAGTGAAAAATGTTTTTTTCCATACCCTTGTTTACATTACACTTAAGGTGAACAGAGCTTTTCTCTTCCACTATAGATGGTAGAAAATACTGGCCAGCTGAACAGTTCTGGTTCCTGCACAATTTGATTCATCTGCGAGTATTTGCTTTGGGAATTGAGACTCTCACTCTTTGCATTTGGAAATAATTCTTGAATTGGGGATAGAGCCATCTGTTTCCATATAACGTCATTCTCTTTATGTGGACCAACAAATTATTTCTGCTTGACTTCCACAGGTCAGCTCTAAAATTACACAGGTGATGAGAAAGGATGTGTTATTATGCATAAATGTCTGTACCTACATCTTCATTACAGAGCAGAAACCAGTTAAAGCATCATATTTTTTCCATTCAAAAAAATTACTAATGATTGCTCAAAGGAAGTGCAGTGATTTCTGAGGAAGTTGTCTTTTGAACACATTCTAGAAAGCATCTCTGAATAGTAGCTTCAACTGCTGTCTGTTTTGAATCACATTTTTGGAACAAAATCGTCAGATAGACTGTAGTGACAGTACTCCAGCATACTTGGGGTCCTGTGTATGCAGCATATGTATAATGATTATATTATATAATATATTATTAGTATACAATCATTTCTCTGTCATATAAGAAGGTCAAGTGGCCAAACTAATGCAGTTAGTCTAAGGACCTGTTTTTTGTGATACTGGGCCAGAGACCAGTTATTCACAGAACAGCTGAGATGGAGAGTTCTCATCTTCTGCATTTCCCTTCTTTTGGTGTCATACCTGCTCTATGTTCAACTATATTTCAAAAGATGCCTACATTTTGTGTTGTTTAACATCTTTGTTGGCAACATGGACAGGGATAGAGTGCACCTTCAGCAAGTTTGCTGATGACAGCAAGCTGTGTGGTATGGTGGACATGCTGGAGGGAAGGGATGCCATCCAGAGGGACCCAGACAGGCTTGAGAGGTGGGCCAGTGCAAAACTCATGGAATTTAACAAGGCCAAGTGCAAGGTCCTGCACGTGGGTCGGGGCAGTCCCAAGCACAAATACAGGCTGGGCAGTGAATGTATTGGGAGCAACCCTGAGGAGAAGGACTTGGGGTGTTGGTTGATGAAAAGCGGAATATGAGTCAGCAATGTGCGCTTGCAGCCCAGAAAGCCAATCGTGTCCTGGGCTGCATCAAAAGAAGTGTGACCAGTAGGTCGAGGGAGGTGATTCTCCCCCTCTGCTTCATTCTCATGAGACCCCACCTGCAGTACTGTGTCCAGCTCTGG
>NW_010114938.1:389-8393 GCF_000699245.1 Pterocles gutturalis | reverse complement strand
GCCAGGCTGGATGTGGCTCTGAGCAGCCTGGTTTAGTGATTGGCGGCCCTGCATATGGCGGGGGGGTTGAAACTAGATGATCACTAGGGTCCTTTTCAACCCAGGCCATTCTATACTTCTATTATATTCTATGATTTTTCTCCTATTGGAAGAAAAGTCCTCATGTGTACTCAGGTTAGTACTGATGAAGTACCTGCCTATGCTTTTGCTTGGTAGAAAATGTCATTGTTAACATTGAGCTGTAAATGCAAAGGGATAGAGATGAATTTCATTCATGACTGAAATGGATCCCCTTTATAAATATAATCTTCAATACTGGAAACAAAAGTGCACTTGGAAAGGAAAATGAAAAACATACTCAACTGATACAGAAACATAATGAGATAGGCAAGTGGAGTAAAAAAAAAAATCTTACCGCTTGTTTCTTTTTTTCAGATAAGAGCAATTTGGGTTGCTCTGACACCAAGGGTATAGTTATATTCTTAATTATAATATCATGACAAAGTATGGGTAGGCAAACAGATCTGCAGTCTATAGCCTCAAAGATAAATCACTTCAAATAAAGCAGGACTAAGAAAGCCAGGATCGTACTGTAGCAAAAAACTCCATGAGAACCTTAGTTTTGCTATTCTGGACCTCACCTTTGCACTGATTCATAAGATCTGTTACTACAAATGTGTTACAGTATCAAGACATACAATACCATCCATTGATTGACTTTTGGTAGCATTTCTGACATTAAATATATGCACCTATAAAAAGGGAGGCACCTGGCCTGCTCAGTGCATGGAGACAGGCACCCCTAAAAGATATTCGCTGTCCCTAGTTTAGGCATGCAGCAAAGGCAGTAACACAATAAAAAAACCCTCCGATGTTTTTCAAGGGCTAGTTACCATCAGAAGTTTGATCTTTCACCACCACAGAAGACTAAGCTCTTTGACTGGTGGTGATATAGGAGAGAAGTTGTGTACAAGACACCTACAGGAAACTGCACACTAAGGTGTAGCAAAGCAATCTATGATCAGTGCTGGAGTACAATGCTGTAGGGCTGAAGGCTGCAAAGACAGAAGGAGTCAGACTGGGAACTATCAGTCAAACAGGCACAGGGTGGGCTCCCTTCTGTTGACCTACACCCCGCTGACTCTGCTGTGTTAGCAAAGGAAAATATTTAATTCCAGAGATTTTCATCAGTCTGTAGTTAGTTCCCAATTTAACCCACAAATTGGGGAAAAATAAGCACCCAAAGCATCTTTGGCTCTAGACTTTAATTTAGGAACAGATTCCTCCCACAATTCCTAGCATGAAACACAGAAAATATATTGCTTAGTATTGTCCCTTTTTAAAGTAAAATCCAGGCAACAGATCTTAATCAAGACACCTTACTATATAATATGAGGAAGCAAAATCACAGGACATAACGGCATAACTGTATCCCCGATAAAAAATAGTTTCACCTTACTGAATACATATTTCAGAGTGTTTCCAATGCTTTTCTTCTAATGGATGTTTTTCTCAGGTCTCTGCTCTTGTTGAAGCTTTACTAAATTTCTCATCCTTCTTAACTCGATTAGAAACACTCATAGTTTAAAATCTTTTACGTTTTCTACTTCTTCCATGGGGAACCCCCTCCTTCATCCATAATCAAACTAGTTTGCTTCAGCCAGGTCGATGGCGAGTGTGCAAACCAAAGCTGTTCCACGTGGGTCCAGTAAGAAACTTGGGTGTCCTCTCCATAGGCCCTTCCAAGACAGAACTAGGTCCTTCCACTCAACCTAACATTTTTTCCTTTAGGGGCTTTTTGAAACCACTCAGCAAAATATCTTTTTTTTTTTTTTTTTTTTAAGGCTGCTCTTCAAAACAAAAACAAAGTGAAAAGGACTGCTCAAAAGTTAATGTAAGCCATATTTCCAGATTTTTGCTGAGACCAGCCATTTCCTCAGAAGTGGAGACCTGCAATTTCCTCAAGCTTCAGCCCTTCTTCCTCTGGGGCAACAGTTTCCCCTGTGGAAAAATCCATCCTTAGGCTGAATTTCACCATCAGGTGAAATCTGGTCAAATTTGATTCTCCAAATCTAGTCCCTAAGGAAATTATTTAGAAGTGAGTGAAAAAATACAGAGATGAGCCCAAATTGCTAAAAAAGTCACTTCATCCTACACATGCAATCCCATTTTCTTTGTAACTGAGTTCGTATGGATTTATACTTTTATGCCCTTGCAGAATCAAAGTCCTGCTACCAACGCAACTCATTAGCACTCCTGCAAGGCTGACCCCTAACACAACCATTCCCAGGGAAGTGGTATGACAAATGTCTGGAAGAGGATGGCCTTAGTCTGCTCTGGGTGACATGCAAGGACTGATCCTTCCTGGTACACAACCCCCTTTTTTTCTCTTGCCCGCTGAGCTGACAATTCCTGTACACTACTCTAAAGCTAAATGTTCACTGTAGTTGGAGGGGGAAAAAATTAACTTGTTCCTCTTAGAGGGAAGGAAAGAATAGAAATTTGAGTACAATCAGCCATACAAAAGTAGGAAAAAAAAAAAAAGAAAAATAAAAAGAAATTAACAACAGTCCTCCCTGCAAGCTAACAGCTGAGGAGGCCTCAAGCTGACCCAGTCAGACTCCTTGCTTTATCAATACATTACATTATCCCTGCCTTGATTATTTCCACTAGAGAGGGTATATGCAGCCTATCAAGACCCAAGTGACTTAATAAAATAGAGCAAAGACAAAGAGATACAGCCGATAATTGTTTTCTGACAGGTTTATGTCCACAACTGATGCATTTTTTAAGGGTTTGTTATCTTTGCAGACAAGTTTAAGGAGAAACATATGCTGCGCCTCATCACGTTTGGAGTCTAGGGTGGTGCGGGGAGAGGCAGAAGGGGAGGTGACATTGATTTGAAGCAAGGAAGCCCCTTCTTGTCACTCAGCCTTGAGAGCTTCTTAGTGCCTTGTTAAATACACTGATGAATGCATATCTTAGTGAAGCTCCAGGAGGACAACTCATGTGAGGCGATTTTATTTTACAGATTACTCTCTAGACAAGAGAAATCTGATTTCTGAACCTACACAAAAGACTCGCTGTGCTTTGTGGTGTATTGATCTAGCAGCACTACAGCAGCTGTGAGTTCAAATGTCTGTGCTGTCGGCATAATCAGAACCATGCTACATGCAGGATGCAGCAAGCTTCAAGAGCTTAACAAGCCAGATAGGGGGCCTGTCAATTCCTTTCAGGGCTAACAGCAGGGTAAAGAAGAGGTATATACAGGGAACTATCAAAGCTATTTCAGCAAAAAAAGAGATGAGGAAATGACTAAAGAAAATTAAAAACCACAAGAAAATCATTGGAAGATACAAAGTACCAGCTTATTCACCTATCGTACAGATATGCTAGCTTTACAGTACTCACGCAAATCCCATATGCACCATAATTACAGTCTGAAAACCAAAACCCTCCTTTCAGAATGTCTGGGTGATATCCCCGTACTATGTTTACCTTTCTGATATTTTCCAGCAGTCATGAAGCCATCCTGTATTGAGCAAAGCTTTTGATGGTAGGAAGGAATCTGCTTTGTTATTCTTAATGTTTTTCATTCATCTTTCATCATAACAGAGGAGCACACTTTCGGCTGGTGGATACATTTCTATATTATTTTTATCTTGTTTTCAGTACATATACATTTTCTCCTAATGGCTTTCTGGTAAATGTATGAGCTGACTTTCCACAGTTTGCATCTTGACACAATACTTGTACCTGACATTTTCTGAAATTATGGATTTTGTTCAGGCAATAGCACAGTGCACAAAAGAAAGGTGGTATTGGTGGTTTACAGCATGTGGACTTGGCTTTGAGGTTAGTAAGTCACTAACATATGGTCTATTCTTGCAAACGCTCACACACAGAGCGCTTTCAGACGTGAAAGGAAGCACAATGAACTGGGAGCACTTCCTCTGCATGACTCTGCAGAATGCCTCTCAGTTTTCTTTTTCCGGAGACATACAATGGAGATAGAGGCTGAAAACCTGTGTATTCTGGTCAGACTTAATGCTGCTGGAATGAAGAAGTGTGTTTTCTTTTGCTCCTTATGCTTGTAGCTTGTGAGTGAACTGTGAAAAAAGTACAGTAATCTCAGTTCTGCTTTCGCTTCTAGTATGTGAGTATTCTAAGCGTTCACTAAGCATGCTTTGTTAGGTGGCTACCCTCACTACACTTTCATAATGCTCAGAATCAGTCAGACTTTTAAAACAGCTTTTGTTTGTCTTTCTTTTGTGTAGTTAAATGTAGAAACTACTTTCATAATTTTTAATTAATCAAGTTTCAGAGGAGAATTAAATTTAAACAGAGAGTGGGAGCAAGTGGCCCTGACCACAGTGGTAACATTTGGAAACCAACAATTATCTCTCTTGGTAGCAGTGTAATTATTACAGAAAGTACCTACCAGTGAAAATCTTCAATAATGCATCACTCTCTTCTGACGGCAGGGTCATAGAAAGCATCCATTAACAGGAACACTGGATCTTTTCACCCAGGAGCACCAAGATGAATCAGACTTAACTATGTACTAGAAATACAACATTCCACTATCTTTGCTTTGATAATAAGAATTTAGAAATGTGGGTGAATTAAGCAATTTAGAAAGACAGATGTCTTCACTACACAGCTAAATAAACCATTCACATATTCATGGAATAGCCTACCTTCACTCTGAAAGACATATGAGCCATTTTAAAAGGTATTTTCAAGCCTTAGATCTCAAAATTGTGGCTGTCATCCACAGAGCTCTTCCAAGCTAACACAGAGCCTTGTCCAGTAAGCTGCAGTGCCCACAAAGCCAAGTCACTAAACCTTTCTGTTCTCTAGTTATTGAGCTGTAAAATACGGCCACTATTAAAGACTCATTCTTTAATGGGTAAGGCATGGGTAAGGCAGAGGGCTCCAGAACTCCAGGAGTCCTTGCTCGGGAACCACCATATTAAGAACTAATTCAGACAGCCCTGAACTTCCCAAGTGCACCTTCACTTCACTTTGTTTCCACCTCAGAAGTTAGATATAACAATATCACTTCTTCCAACTATCAGATAGAGAAGGGTGGCAAAGCAATGGGATTTCTTCATACCTTTACTATCAGAGAACTCACAACCTAGGGCAGGTAGGGTCTTCCTCCAAAGAGGAACCTGTATGACTTCATCAACTGAGTATAGAGGTCGGACACTTGCTTCAGGAGGACTGAAGACATCAAAAATGCAGGGGGACTCAATCTCATTCCAAGCTCTACTTTACTTCCGCTAATGCAAAAGTAGCATTAGCTACAGAAAAAAAACCTTTCCTGTTTTACATAGTCTCATTCATGCCCATACTACATCTAGATTTTGGTCAGAGACAACGGATGCAACCTTTCTTATCACAAAAGTATATGAAACACCAGCTCAGGGTCAGGTATGGCTGGGCTGCTGATGGGCAGGTAAACTATGCTGCAGTCTCTCCTCTCTCATGAGACTGGAGTACAGGCTGCACTAGGGTGAGCTAACGGAGGGATGACTCCAGGCCTCTCACTTTTCCACTGCCCTCTGATAAGCCTGAACCAATGCAATTGTAGTAGATACCTATTTATGTAACACGCTGTTTCATCTGTCTCTTCTTTTCTATTCCTCTTGCTGCCTTTAATCTCTCACTACATGTTGAAGTCACTAGGTCACTGAGAGAAGGATTGATATCTGTGTTTATAACATCTAGTACTATGAGGTGTTAAATGGCATCTGTAGGCACTTTCAAATACAAGCAAGAAATATAATGCCTTTTGAGCAATTACTGTAGCAATGTTAAGATGTATCTGCCCCATTGAACAAAATTATGCTTACAGAGCAAATGCAATTTACTCTGTAACGTGAATGGTGGTAAATCAAAGTAAGAGGAGATGAATAGTTCAACTTGCCTAGTCTTAGTGACTCAAAACAACTTAAGTCTGCTCAGTTTTCAGTACAGTTTGCTGGAAATTATTCATGTCACTTTCTACCTCTTCTCCAGGTTTCTTTTACCACTGAAATACCATTAATCCCAGTGCAGCCTGTACAACAAAGGCTCAGTTGTACTTTATTGACATGGAGATCTCATCTTCTGCTTGGGGATTAAAACATATAACCTGATTAACCTTAATAACAGCATATCTTTGTGTATAAGATCTGACCTGGATCTGGAACTCAGCTCTATTATTTAAGGAAGGAGTGGATAAGACACTTTAAATCTTGAGATCACCGAGATACTTCAAATCATTGAGAAATGCAATGCCTTTGTCCTAAGTAATAACTTAATAAAAGAACTGGGATTGTTTCTTTCTATTTGATACTATCAGGAAAAAGCTGCATTTGGGACAATGTAAACTGGGAAAATTCATAAGCTGGTCCAATTTGTGGGGCCTAACTTCACATCTATGAAGACAGCTGTAGCAAGAGACTATCTTTACATTCAAACACAGGTTTGACACCCATATTGCCTGATATAGATCTAAAACATCACATAAGCGAACACAGTGACTGGATAAATTTATGACAAGGCTACAAATATCTAAAGAGAATAAAAATATTGATGAACAAACTTCTCCATTTTGCTATGACTATTCCAAAATACATAAATGTAGAGGCAGTGAAAAGGATTTATCCAGTAATGTTTTATTTAAGTGATATCTTTAGCACGTGTTCAATAGAATAAAGTGACTGTCCAATAAACCTGCTCTAAATCTTGTTCTGCAGTGATCTATACAAACCTACCCAGAAAGTATGGTCTGTAGTCATCATTCTTTTAAATGACAGACATTAACAGTGAGAGGGCAAATGCAGGATATTGCTTTATTTCTTCTTAATTCCTTCCCTAGACCAGGCAAAGCACTTCTAAAAGGAAAAGGTAAAAATATTTATTTGATTCACTAGATTTAAATGGTTTTCCAGGAGAATAGCTTCCAGTTACTATTCTCTATTTGCAGAAATGGGACTGTCATTCAGGGGTTGCCCATGATTTAGACTGAAACTCCAACAGAGACCAGGAAATAAAAGACTTCTAGGGAAAGCACTGTCCCAGGCTAGCCAGTTACCCTGCAGACCCCATGTTAGTTTTATATCTGGTTGTTGCTATCTAGGTTTTATTTTGTTCAGATCTCAGCATCTGTTATGTCTCCACACAAGCACATATATAACTCTTCCTCCTACAATATTTAAGTAAAGATTCTTGCCTTCCAGGGCTCTCTCAACATTGCAGCTCAGATGCATACAAAATATCAGACAAAGCTGATGATTGTGCTCTTAAGCCTTTGACAGTTTTTATCAGGGCCTTCCAGGTCAGCAGAATTCAGAGCTTCTTTTTCTTTGCCAAATTTAGGACCTGGTCACAATGGCTTATAACCAATTACCACACATCAGTTAAGTCATACCTTTCAGGTAGTGGCAGTTGACATGAATGGAATTAATCTAAGTTCTGCCCCTTGGGCATTATCCCTGAAGAGTTCAGTGATAACTTGACAGATTCATTAGTTAAGAGTACACTCATGGCTTCTTAATATAATTTTGGCTTATTAATTAATGAACCATGTAAATCACGTTCAACAATAGTGATGAGGTAGCCTCAAACCAAACCAGTACAGAGGTCAAGGAAGGAAGGTGAATAAGCACCAGGATTTTGTAGCCTTTTCTTCTCCTTTGACATACCTGACTAGTTCATACAGTCAGCACAGGCAAGTCTGTCTCTATCAGCATGAAAATAGCATGAATCTCTCCTCATCTCAGAGAACAGCTAAGAATGACCCCCTGGAACAACCTGTAGAAGTAACGTTATCAGTAACGGCCTTTTTCTTCTTTCCACATAGAAAAGGATTCATTGTGTTTCTGATCACCCGAGCTTGGAGGGCATCCAACGGGAAGAAAAATTTCTCCTTGTGCTATTTGCTCAGTCTAGGGCTGACAACCTAAAAAAAACCATGGAGTTGTACATATTATCCTCTTCATTATACAAAAA
>NW_010114938.1:0-358 GCF_000699245.1 Pterocles gutturalis | reverse complement strand
AAATTATCCTCGTAATTAAAAAAAAAAAAAAAAAAAAAAAAAAAAAAAAAGAGCGATAAGCACATCCATCTCAAACAGGAATAGCATCCTCATGTATTGCAGAGTAGTCAAACCTGGGAGATCTTCCAGGGCATGCCACTAGTGAGCAACATACTCTCTCCCCCAAGCTAAAAGATAGAAGATAGAAAATAAAAAAATAAAGCCACAGCAGAAAAAAAATTGGAAAATTAAGAAGTACAGATTGCAAATTATCAGACAAATTACAACAAAGGCTTCTAGCACTATCATGAGTACAGCACACTTGGAGCTCTGAAGGGGTCACCTGGTGGAGGGGAGCTCCAAGAAGGGTCTGTCCTCT
>NW_010114937.1:6999-9244 GCF_000699245.1 Pterocles gutturalis | reverse complement strand
CCGTTGCCCTCATCCTCACCCCTGCCCATGTCCCACTGTCCAGCCGTAGGGATTTTTGTCTGTGAGCAGACAAACAGCCAGCATCTCCCAGGAGAGCGAGATGGGATTTCAGGACCCGCTGGGGCTGGCTGTGGGTTGGGGGGACCATGGGTGCTGCGGCATTTCCTGACATCCCCCCAGCCATGCTGTAACTGGGAAGGGGGGGACATCACCTTGGGGAGGTGGCAGGGGTGACATCCAGCCCATGTCCCACCACCACATTGTGCAGGTGCTGGAGCTGGGCTGGGTACCAGCGCTGCCAGGGCTGGAACGGGGACGGATGCAGTCGGACCGGGATGCTCGGTTTCCCCATCACGCCGTGGAGTCGGGGGCCAGCCGTGTGCTCAGCGCAGCCTCTGAAGGGCTATTTCCCAGGATCTCCTCTGATCCAGGACACATTTAGCAGGACTTTTGCAGTGCTTAAGCACAAGCCACCTGTCCGCAGCAGTGCTGAGTGTCGCACGTGGCCCCTTCTCTCCTCCCCTGCCTGCGGTGGCACCCGCACGTGGCTCAGGGGGACAAGGACGAGCCAGCACCTCCCCAGGACCCCGCTGCTTTTGGTATCCCCGCTAAGGGTCTTCTTTGTTCCCCCGTGCCTCAGTTTCCCACATGCCTGCGCCGTCAAGGCTCGTAGACAGCGATGTCTCAGATAATCACCGGCACTAGGGGGGTGCGGGGGGGTTCAGCGGAGGGGTGCGTGCCCACAGCTGTTTTCTACCTGAATCCCTAGCGAAATGGAGCAGTTTTTCTCATTAAGAATTAAATTAATTAAATTTCTCATTTTTTTTTCCCACTGCGGTGGGAGCCTCTCGCCTGTCCTCCCTGGCAGCAGTGGGGGGGGAAGCAGGGGGTCATTCATTTATCCTCTGTACTCATCAGGACCCGGCGCACCATGTGTTGATGCTTAATTTATTAGAAGTGCCCAAAAATGGTGTGTAGGAGTTACTCAGGCAGCAGCGCTGCTCCTGTATGATGGGGATGTGCTTGGCCAGGGGCTGGCTGCAGCTGGGAGAGCCCCCAGCTCTGCTCAGCTGCCCCCCACATTTTACAGGTGCTCAGCACCGGTTTGCTGGGATGTGGGATGGGGTGAACAGGAGCAGTTTTGTGCATGGCCGCAGCCCTGTACCGGGAACTGAGCTCCCTCCTGAGCGCTGACATTGGCGTCCCGCTGCTGGGGCATGAAGGGCATCGCTGCGGGAGATAGCGGCGTTATCTCCCAGCACAGGGCAGGCAGCGGTGCCCAGCGTGACCTCCTCGTGCTGTCCCCTCCCGGATGGTCGCCTGCCATGGGACCTGTGTGCCCCAGCTTGGCTCCTCCAAGTCCCCAGTTGGGTTGATCCCACCCAAACGTAGCCTGGTTCCCTGCACATCTCCATAACCTGGGAGAAAATCCGTGCTGGGAGGATGCTGGGAGAGGGGGGAACATTTCCTCCCTGTCTCCAAAAAGCACCCCCCTCCAGAGGTACAGGCAAAGGTGTGATGATAAATCACATTGAGACATTCAGCTGGCTCTAACTAGCTCTAACTAATGACCTCCCCAGCACTCAACATATTTTCCCGGCGTGCTGGTTGTTCAGAACATTGTTGTAACATTTAGCTCCCTTTAAAAAAAAAAAATTAAAAAAATAAAAAAAAATTAGCCGTGCAGTTGGCAGATTGCTGGAGACACTTGGATTCTCTGCAGGAATCCGTTCCGCAGCGGGAGCTGGGTGGCTGCAGTTTGGTGGCAGGAGCTGTCGCCTCTCGTGTCGGCTCATTAGCCGGGGCAGTCCGTGGCGTCGCCGTGCTGGGAGCCCACGGGGAGCTGTGCGCCGTTCCTTCCCGCTATTAATATTATGAGCCTGTTTTGTTTCCTACGCGTTAACGCTATTAGTGCTGCACAGGACGCGTGGCATGAGCAGCAGGCCACGGTCCCGGTCCTGCCCGACACCCGGCATGGGTCTGTCTGCACCGAACTGGGGCTGGAAATGGGATTAAGGGGCTCTGGTTACTGGGGGAAGTTTTGAGTTTGTTCTCAGGGGGTAAAATTGGGATGGTTGGGGTGCAACACTCCTGGGAAGGAGGCACGGAGGGGGACAGAACCTCCTGGAACACCTCCACCAGCCCCCTGGGGCAGCTCTGGTCCTGGGGAGATGCTGGGGGGATGCTGGAGGATGGCACTTGTGACCTGGGGACACACAGGGGGACCCCAGGGCTGGGGTCACGA
>NW_010114937.1:6721-6983 GCF_000699245.1 Pterocles gutturalis | reverse complement strand
CGTTCCCACCAGCCCTGTCCCAGCCCGAGCCTCCCGCAGCAGCAGCGTGGGGCTCCAGCCTTCAAATTAAAACCAAACCAGAAATTCAGCTTTCAGCGCACTCCAGAAAGCGTATTTCCAAACAAAACCGTGCTAAATAAAGGACGAGCCGCGGGCGGCCGCCTGCTCTGACAGATCCACTTTGCTCGCCTTTATTTAGCTGCCGTCTCCCCGTGCCTGGGGCCGGGGGGGTTTGTCCCCCCCAAGAGCTTTGGTGCTTTGA
>NW_010114937.1:2511-6620 GCF_000699245.1 Pterocles gutturalis | reverse complement strand
TGTCCTGGCATCCCCCCGCTGCAGGGGGTTCCCCTGGGTTGGGGTGGTGGGATGGGGGGGATCCTGTGTGGGATGGGAGAGGGGAGGAAAGGGAAAGGGGGGAGGAGGGAAGGAAGGATGGAAAGAACAAAGGAAGGAAGGAAGGAGAGAGAGAGAAAGATAAGGGAGAGAGGAGAGGAAGAGAGAAATTAAAAAAAAATAAAAACAGAAAAATAAAAAAGAAAAAGAAAGAAAAAAGAAAAAGAAAGAAGAAAAGAAAGCATGAGAAAAAAAAAGAAAGAAAGAAAGCAAAAGAAATTAAGAGAGGAAGAGAAGAAACAAAGCAAAAGGAAGGAAAGGAAAGGAAAATGGAAGGAAGGAAGGAAGGAAGGAAGGAAAAGAAAGAAAGAAAGAAAAAGAAAAATCAGATAAGAAAGTGAAAGAAAGAAGAAAAAAGAGAAGTGAAAGAAAGAAAAATGAACAAGAAAGAAAGAGAGAGGGAGAAAAAGAGAAAAGAAAGAAAGAGAGAAAAGGGAAAAGAGAGAAAAGGGGGGAAAAAAACCAAGATGAAAAGCAGGAAGGAAGAGAGAAAGGAAAAAACAGAAAAAGCCAGAAAGGTGGGAAGGAAGGAAGGAAGGAAGGAAGGAAGGAAGGAAGGAAGGAGGGGAGGAGTGGGGGTGACCTGGGAGCCCATGGGTCTCCAGGAGCGTCAGCCCCGGGGAGGGCAGCGCCGCTGCCTCCGCAGTCACCCGGGCACGTCTCCCCTCCCAGCACAGTTAATCCAGACCCCAGCTAATCCTCTCCCAGGTCACTGGGAGCTCATTGCATTTTGTTCACTTCTCAAATGCATCTAGAATTAATTAAAAAAAAAAAAAAACACAACACTAAATTCATCCTGTGGCAAAAGCATTCGGCAGATCCCCCTGGGTGTGCCGGTGGGGCGAGCTGGAGGGAGGGTGGAGAAGCAGCTGGTTTTGTCTCCAAATGCTCAGCTCTCGTTAGAAAAAGAGGAAAGAAAGCCTTAATGAGTGGAGTCGGTGTGATGAGGAGGAAGACTCGGGATGGGTGGCCAGGCTGGAGTTTGGCAGCGTGCGCCTGCAGCCAGCCTGAGACATCAGCTCTGCGAGACCACTTGGGTCCCGTTTGACTTCCAGGGACTAGGAGGCTGTAGATATGAACTGATCCACCTATTTTATGCTTCCCCATGGCTGTAAGGAGGGAAAGGATCTTTTGATGACTGCCCCAGCCGGGTGCGAGCAATCGCTTGTTCTGCTGGTGCATCAATGAATAACTGTGGTGCTCGAAAAATCAGCTTTTGGGATAAAAAAATGGTTGTGGCTGGATTGCAGCAGGTGGAAATATGTTACTGGATGTACAAAACGGTGCCACGTGTGGGTCTGCTTCCAGCACCTGGGAGGTTTGGGCAGGTTGTTCGTGCTCCTGCTTCTGGTGCTGGGATTTTGTGGGGATCCCCAAGTCGCAGGCTGGATTTGGGGTGAACTGGTGTAAAAAGCAACCCAGCGTATCGTTGCTAGCTGGGCTGATGCAGCCTCAGGCAGGCTGTGTCCAGCAATGCTTCCCGGCGCTGGGCTGGCCCTGGCCACCATGTAATGGAAAGGGCGTGCGTGTCCCAGCGTGTCCCCAGGCACTGGAGCTGATTGCAGGCATCGACCCCATCGATCGGGCCAGCGGATCCGACACAGCGCGTACAGCCCCGCGGGCTCGCCTGCACCTCTAGGCGTGAGCCAGGCACCCCTGCGCTGGGGGGACAGCATCTGCTCCCCCACCACATTGCTGCCCCATGCGCGTCCTGCTGCCAGCAAGGTGGTTTCATCCCCAGTGACGCATCCCATGTCACTAAAGAATAGGACGAGCCGGGGCAGGGGGTGGTTTGAGGAGCAGTGCCATCTCTTTGGGGTGCTTGGGACATGCCACATGGCTTCTCCACAATCCTGTCCACCGATGCAGCCCCACGTGCCATTGCAGAGGCACTGGGAAGCCCACCCGACTTGGGCCACCTTGCCCATGTCCACGCTGCTCTCACCTCTCTCCCAGGCAAAGCTGAGCCTCGGTCCCTGACCCTGCAGCTGAGCCCTCCAGAAGGGACCAAAACAGCTCCGCGTTCCCCAGCGGCCGTTGTCCCTTCATAAGACTTAGCCAGCCAAAGCCATCTGTGACCGTAGATGGCTCTGTGTCCCAGTGGATGTGTTGGGAAAGTTGCTCCTTGGGACACGTGCCCCGAGCGAGTGCCTTCCCGGGGCATTCTCCAACCGGCTGCACGTTGGCTGTGTCCTCTCCCATCCCCGAGCTGGGGGACGGAGGTTAAATCCACATCTCCCTGTGGGTTCCCTTGATCCCAGAAGACCTGGTACTTGGGAGGTCAGGCGACTGCTGCCGTGATGTGCTGGGCAGCGGTCCATCTGGCACGGGCAATGTGAACTGATGGAGCTGCTCTCAGGCGTACCTTTATTAATATCTCGGAGCTGAGGAGAGCAGCTTGGCCTCTCTGCTTTCCTCTCCAGCAGCCTGACCCCGCTCCGAGAGCAGAGCTCATGAGAAAAGTGAAGGGGAGAGACTCCAGTGCTACCCAAGGTTTTCCATCTGCTGGTGTCATTGGGGTTCCCAGAAATGCTGCATCTCCCCAGCAAGGTTTGCTCGCTCACTTTGTAGTATGAAAGAACAAACTCTAAGACCTTCTTCCTTCCTTGTGCATGGTTTTTGGGAATAGCCTAGCCATAAGAGAGAGATTTAGGATACTGGCAGGGTTCCTTGCTCAACATGCAGCCACCTGCCCCACCAGACCCATGACCAAACACCCCTTTGGGTTCCTTTGCCGTGAGAGGTAACGGCTGTGTCTTTGTTTTTCTCATTGCAGAGCCTCTCACGGGATCCACGTGGTGACGTGGCAGCTAAGACGTGGAAGCTTGGGACTTCTCTTCCACCACAAGAGAATTTGGGGGGTGGGCTGGGGTGGGCCAGGGGGAAGCTGGGAGTCACAAGACCCTTCACCTTCACTGCGGGCTTGACTCAGGGATGACTACAGGCAGAGTCAACGCTTACAGCATCGTGTCCTCTGAGGAAGACGGGCTGAGGTTGACCACCATGCCAGGTATCAACGGTTTTGGCAACGGGAAAATCCACACCAGGAGGAAATGCAGGAACAGGTTTGTAAAGAAGAACGGTCAGTGCAACGTGGAGTTCACCAACATGGATGACAAGCCGCAGAGGTACATTGCGGACATGTTCACCACGTGCGTTGACATCCGCTGGAGGTATATGCTCTTGCTCTTTTCCCTGGCATTTCTGGTGTCCTGGTTATTGTTTGGGCTAATTTTCTGGCTAATTGCACTCATTCATGGAGACCTAGAAAACCCGGGTGGAGATGATACCTTCAAGCCTTGCGTTCTGCAGGTCAATGGCTTTGTGGCTGCTTTTCTGTTCTCCATTGAGACCCAAACGACTATTGGTTACGGCTTCCGCTGCGTGACGGAAGAGTGTCCGCTCGCGGTCTTCATGGTGGTGGTTCAGTCCATTGTGGGGTGTATAATTGACTCTTTCATGATTGGTGCAATAATGGCAAAGATGGCCAGGCCCAAAAAACGGGCCCAGACATTACTTTTCAGCCATAACGCGGTCGTGGCAATGAGAGATGGAAAACTCTGCCTGATGTGGAGAGTTGGGAACCTCCGGAAAAGCCACATAGTAGAAGCCCACGTACGAGCTCAGCTAATTAAACCCAGGATCACAGAAGAAGGGGAGTACATACCACTCGACCAAATAGACATCGACGTGGGGTTTGATAAAGGCTTGGACCGTATCTTCTTGGTGTCCCCCATCACCATTCTCCACGAGATCAATGAAGACAGCCCCTTGTTCGGGATCAGCCGCCAGGACTTGGAGACAGATGACTTTGAGATCGTGGTCATCCTGGAAGGCATGGTAGAAGCCACCGCTATGACGACGCAAGCTCGGAGCTCCTACCTGGCCAGTGAGATCCTCTGGGGCCACCGCTTTGAGCCTGTCTTGTTCGAGGAGAAAAACCAGTACAAAGTAGACTATTCCCACTTCCACAAAACCTACGAGGTCCCGTCCACTCCCCGCTGCAGCGCCAAGGACTTGGTGGAGAACAA
>NW_010114937.1:2116-2480 GCF_000699245.1 Pterocles gutturalis | reverse complement strand
CCAGCACCAACTCCTTCTGCTATGAGAATGAACTGGCCTTCATGAGCCGCGATGAGGAAGAGGAAGACGATGACAGCCGGGGTTTGGACGACCTGAGCCCAGACAACAGGCACGAGTTCGATAGGCTTCAAGCCACGATAGCGTTGGATCAGAGGTCATATAGGAGGGAGTCGGAAATATGAGTCTTGGTCCTTCCATTGACTTTTCCGAGGGTATTTTTTTTCCTCCTCTAATCTCTTCCCCTACAACCCGCTCAAATTATGCAGAACAATGCAAGTGCCATAGGAATGCTTGAGAAATTAGTATCGTTCATAGTTTTCAGTTTCATCGCAATAACCACTGAGCGGTCTGCAGGAGGGGACGG
>NW_010114937.1:1466-1737 GCF_000699245.1 Pterocles gutturalis | reverse complement strand
CAGGGGGGAGGGAGGTGAGAGGGTTTTTAATTTTTTCACCATACCGTTTGGGAGACTGTTTACCAAAATAATAATAATAATAACAATAATGATAACAATAATAATAATAATATTAAATCTGAAAGAAGTGATTCAGTATTTTTTAAAAATGAACAAGGGAATGAATAAGCCACCGGGGTCCTTTGAGGGGGCGACTTGCTGGGCAGATGCAAGAGCTAGAAGTCAAGACTGCATCCAGTTTCGGGGAGGGGTGGGTTTTTTTCCCACTGGC
>NW_010114937.1:0-1409 GCF_000699245.1 Pterocles gutturalis | reverse complement strand
CAAAAGTGAGTAGTGTAATTACTAGCGAAGGAGGTAATAAGGAAAGGGCAGAATCTGATAGAAAGAAGTACTGTAAACACAATAATTAGCCAATTTCTGGAAATACTGATCTTCAGGGTGGAAACCGGGTCTGGGGCATCAGCTGCTGAAGTGTTGGGTCTATCCCAGCATCTCCAACGGGGAATTCATAAGTTTCACTGTAACTAGAATGAAATAGCGAAAAGCACAAAAAGGAGAGTGGAAAGCTCTCGAATTTGGGTATTTTCCCACTTTTCCAACCAATTCAGTATTTTCTCCCTTGAAAAGTCATTTCAGACATGGAAATAATGTGAAAGTCATCTTGTTGAGTTGCACTTCTTCTAACGCAGGAGCCGTCTCCATGCCAGGCTGGGATTTATGAATTCCCTGTTCCCTGGAGATCCCTGCTTCTGGGCCAGATGCTTTTCTGAAAACAACAGATGCCAGTCGAGAAAACCACCCCATCTTGCACTTCAACCCGTCCCCGTGCCCCAGCCTCAAGGTGGATTGTGCCTTAGAGATGCAAACTCATCCCACACCCCATCCCTCCTCCGCAGCATCCCACTTGCATCCTTCCCCTGGGGTGACATCCCCTTTGCTCTGCCCCCATGGCAGCACCCACATCCCACCGTCTGCTGCGTTTTAGGCTGACCTTGATGGCATGCTGGTTCAGCTTTTGCTACGGCACGAGGCAAACCGCTCCGTGCCTGGGAAGCCTTTGCTCCTGCCCTGTCCTTGCCCAGAAGGAAGGATGCAGGTGCAGGTCCCTCCATCCCGGTCGTGCTGCTTACTGGTGCTTTGGGAGCCAAAATCTGCCTCCTGCTCCCTGCGGTTGTGGGAAAGGCTTTGGTACCCGCGGGCATCCCGCACCCAACCCTGGGTGTGGAGCCCCGACAGCACCCAATCCTGGGGAGAAGGAGGTGAGAGCAGGGTCCCCGTCAGTGTTTCCCCTGTGACGGGCTCCCGGTGCTTTCATCCCCCCCAGCCCACATCAGGGAAATCGTGTCCTGGGTTATAACTTGCCACGGCATGTCCAAAAATCAGTGGCAGAGGCAGGATTTTTCTCATGCCCCCATCCCCATCTCCTTCTTGCAAAAGGCTCTTGGGGAGCAGCTCCCCCAGTACCCCCCCACTGCCCTGTGCCCCCGAGCATCACGTCTCACCAGCCAGCGGCAGGATGGGGACCGGGGCTTCGTCCCTGCGGAGTTTTCTCTCCCAATTCTTCCCACCAGCACCCATCACCACCCCCCCATGCTGCCTACCATGGGGCTCCTCTATTTTTGGTTTTCCCTAAAAACCAGCCATGGGGAGAAAAACACCCCTGGCGGCAGCGCCAGGAGGGAACCGGCTGTTTCAGCACCAAGTGTCCCCAAAAGTGGGGACACACAGGG
>NW_010114936.1:0-5266 GCF_000699245.1 Pterocles gutturalis | reverse complement strand
ATTGATTCTAGGTAGGATAGAAGTAACAACATCCTGGGTCCAGGAGTTTCTCAGGTGAGACTGAAGCTCTTCAAAATGCCATCTTTGATCTTGTGATGGGTTTGCCCTTGGCTTAACCCAGGACAGATGTATTTATTGGAATAGTTTTATATTGCTGGGCTGAGTTGTAGCATTCCTTGTGATCTGTTTTTACATAAAAAGAAAAGCTTAGAGAAGGAGTAGCCTTGTTTCTGGTCTTCATGGTCCAGTTTTTGCTTTCTTCTGCTTCCATTTGATGTTCTACTAAGGACTGTTATAGCAACCAATCTAGGAACTGTTTTTCACAATATTAATCACATTGTTCTTCTCTCAGTCATATTTATAGGTGTTTGGACCAGAAAAGAAGTAAAAAAATCCTTAAAAAAAAAAAAAAAAAAAGGAACAAGGAAGTATTAATTACAGGAACTAGCTCATACTAAGGGCTTTGTTGCAATAGGTTGTAGCTACATGTGCTTGTTAGACAGTGATCATAACATGAGTGACTTAATACAAGCCCATATTTCTGGGCTTGTGTTCTATCAGCTTTTTACATTATAGAGCTGTAACAGGCCTCATAGAGTTTTAAATATACAGAATTAGTGTATAATGCTAAATTGATAGTGATAAGTTTTAGGTCTGGGGATGCTAAGTTTAGTGAGTCAAGTTCAAGCAGAAGTTCGCACCCACACATTTGTTTGTTTTGTTACAGCAGGGTCTAGTATCAGATTCTCAACTTTGGGGTTGCAGCCCCAAAGGTGCAGGGGAATTGAATGATGAATTCTAGAGGTAAGCTTTCATCTCCCAAGTGAAAGTTTTCACGAGTGGGAAAGTCCTGGTTTGGGAGCTCAGGCAGAACTGAAACCCATGACATCAGATGACAGGTAAACAAGAATAGACACATTTAATCAGTTCTCTAGGTTCTTTCATTGTATTAATTAGATCTTCATTGACTAATTCACATGTAGACATCTATATTAGGTTTAGATACCAAATCAAGTATCTGAACCTCAAACTCAAAGCCTACTTAGCAGTGAAGTTCAATTGCTCACACAGATGTTTGTAAGGAAATCTGAGGTGCAGTGTCCCAGATGGCTTCCAGGTATTTCTCCAGAAAAACATGGGCCCCCATTTGTTTTGCATCATGTCTCCCTGTCCTGTGTGGTGACTTGGGTACCTGGGTCTTTGGCATTTAGTAGTGAGCACTATACATGTAGATGTAGGCAACTGGATCTTGCCCCAGGTGTTTGACTTCTGAACAGCTAATGCTCGATGAAGCTGTCTGAATGTTAATCATCAAGTGCTATTTGAAAGGCCCTAGAATAAATTATCTGTCCTTCAGGTGCCTGTCCAGAGGGCATGACCTTATCATATGTCCTGTCGCATATCTGCCAGCCCCATACGGGTGTTTTGGATGCCCTCAGTACTCTCATATGTTAATTGAATTTCTAAACTTAGACAGGATGAACTTAACCTTCATGATCAAACCCCTTTCTAACCTGATTTAAGACAGCTCTATAGTCTACTTTGAAAGCAGTGTAGTTCAAAGACAGCCAAGTTAGCTTTAAACTGAATTCCTTGGGTACAATTAAAAGTGCGAGTAGCTTGTTGCAGTTAAGGATTTATCCTTTTCCTGTAGTACCTGCTGAGCTCTGTGCTGCTGCACATCTAGGCTGTTCCTGAGATACTTTGTCTAAACTTAGCCTGAGTGTCAATGATATTTTTCAAACAGAACAGGCAAATTCACTCTCATGAATCTTTAACTTGCTGTCATGAAGAAAAATCTTGATGAAGAATTTCTGTGATCAAACCTCGTGCTTGCCACATCCTGTCTGCACTCATGAAATGTCCCTACTGCTATCTGTAGGCTAAAATGTCTGTTGGTAAACCCACATGTGTATTTTTCGTTGAATCACTGAGAAGGGTTTCACAATCATCTCTAGACAGAGCTCTGAGAAGCAGCTCCTGCTTTTGGAGAGTGTGAGATATGAGTCCCAGTGAGCACCCTCTGCTGTTGACGGATACCTCTGAATATCTGCAGAACATGTGTGTTGAATGCATGTCAGTAGCTATTGCTGCCTGCCGCGGGAAAAACTGTTTGCCTAGCTGTTATAAATTCTCTTTTCAGTTTTCTCATGCTCTAGACAAGTTATTTATGTTGTGAAAATAAGATCTTTCTGCTCTTAACTGTTTAATAGCTAGACTTCCTTACCTGTTTCTTCATTGCAGTGGTGGCTATCACCCCATTAGCATGCCTCAGAGACTCAGTTTGCACTGTTAGCCAACACTGAAACCTGTGTCAGCCCAACTCCATTTTAAGCAGTACCTGAGCTGTTGACATGTAACGTCCTAAGGTAGCACAGGCTTGGCTATCTGGGCTGCACTGACCGTAGCACGTTGATACATTCATTGTCAACCAACTCAAATTCATTGCCAAATCAATACTAAAATACTGGTGTCAGTACGAACTAACATCTCCACTTGTTATTAACATTCATGGGTTCAATGTGGACCACTTGCTTCTTTGTTTTGGTAGGCCTTACACCAAAACAAACTAGAATAGAACAGAACAGAACAGAATGGAATGGAATGGAATGGAATGGAATGGAATGGAATGGAATGGAATAGTTTGGTTGCTGCAGGGGACCTGCAATGATCATCTAGTCCAACTGCCCGACCACTTCAGGGCTGACCAAAAGTTAAAGCATGTTATTAAGGTCGTTGTCCAAAAGCATCTCAAGCACTGACAGGATTGGGACGCTGGCGACCTCTCTAGGATGCCTGTTCCAGTGTTTGACCACCCTCTTGGTAAAGAAGTGTTTTCTAATGTCAAATCCAAACCTCCCCTGACGCATCTTTGAACCATTCCCATGTGTCTTTTCACTGGATACCAGGAAGATCAAAACCTCACTTCCACTTCCCCTCCTCAGAAAGCTGTAGAGAGCAATGAAGTCACTCCTCAGCCTCCTTTTCTCCAAACTAGACAAGTCTAAAGTCCTTGTCCATTCATCATAAAACATACCTTTCAGCCCTTTCATCAGCTTTGATGTTTTCCTGGGACCTCCTCTTGCTATTAACACACTTTTAAAAGGCTTTCTTGTTGTCTGACACAACACTAGCCAGTTTCAACTCTAGCTGAGCTTTGGCTTTTCATGTCTTCTCCCTGCATATACAAATCATGGCTCTGTAATCTTCCCACGAAGCCTGAGCTCACTTCCAGAAATCATACAATTTCTTTTTCCTCCTGGGTTCCAAGAGGAGTTCCCTGTTCAGCCAACCTGGTCATCTGCTCTGCTTGCTTAGGATTGCCTGCCTCTGTGCTGGCCAACACTCGTGGACCCCCAAGCCCTCAAAAGCAGATTCCCAGGGGACACTGCTAAGCAGCTCCATAAGTAGCTTAAAGTTTGCCCTCTTGAAATCCAGGGTAGCAGCTCTGATGACCTTTTTTTCTCATTATGCCAAAAATTTTAAACTCAACCACTTTGTGATCCCTGTGGCCAAGACAGCCACCTACCACCATGTCTCCTATGACTCCCTCTTTCTACACAAATAAAAAGTCTATGAGAGTATCTCTCCTAGTTAGCTCATTGAGTGCTTGTGACAAGAAATTGTCTTCAACAGACTGCAGGAATTTCCCAGTCTTGGTTATCGCAGCAGTATGGTATTCCTAGAAAGTCTAGTATTTGAGATTCAGAGCTTTTACTATAATTGCATGAGATTTTTCAAGTTATTTTCCAAGACTCAAAAAGGTAATTTTTTACTTGTGCAATAAATATGTACACAACTTTTTCCTAATTGAAAACTCATAGTTTTGGAAGTTGATAGCTTAAAACTAACGTGGAGAAAAATGTCAAACTAAATGCAGAATTATGTCTTGGGATTTGAGATCATCTGATGAATTCATGGGTTGAATGTGGAACTGATATGTTCCAGAGTTTTTGTCAAAGCAGATGGACAGGAAGTCTCGTTCAGCTTTGTTGCAGAAATAGTTTTGTAAACAGACATTGTGCTTATATTAACTGCTTTACTTCCACAGAGGACAGACTGGCAGGATCAAGCTCATTTGCTGTGTAGTTAAATATGCACCATTCGCTTCCAGTGCTGCATCTGCTTTGCCACTGATTCCTCTGAACTTTCTGTGAATACATTTCAGATGGTCTTTTCCCATCTTTTCTTTTCACTGCAGCTTTGGAAGAAAAACAATTGCTATAAATGGACCAGCATTAATGCTGTTATTTTCATACCTTTGAAAATGTATTTGAAATGGCAAGATTGCTTCACTGCAATTGATAAATGATATCTAAATATTGCCTTTGATAGAGAGCTTTGAATATGCAATATCAGAAAGTGGGCAGAGGCAGCTCTTTTCAGTCTACGGGGGGTGTATAACAAGTAATAAGATAACAAACAACCCCTTCCTGCCTCTTTCTGCTGTCTCTCACTCAGGAAAGCACGCAAGCCTTACACTTGCCCTCTCCCAGTAGTCCTGCTATGGCTAACTAACCCTTACTCATCACCTATGCAATTGGTTTCAGACAATTTCACTTGGATTGTGCAGTCTACATAATACATTTTGCCTGGGTGCAGTTAGACATTCTCATACCTTAAAAAAATGAACTACATAGGCCAGAAAAGGAAATGTTTGAAGATTTCGGTTAAATGTGCTAAGTAGAAAATCTACAGGGAGTCATAGGAAACTGCTCAATCTAAAAAAATATAGAAACTGCAAGTAAGAAACATCTGGATTTATGGTTGGACTTGATGATCCTTGAGGTCCTTTTCCAGCCTTAGTAGTTCTATGATTCTATGATCATTAAGTTTAGGATAGTGGAAATTTTCTAGGACTGGTAGAAAAGGCTCATGAGAACCAACTCAATATTTATTTCTCTCAGGTGAGTATCCCACTGTCAAGTCAATAAAATGGAAAATCAGATTAAAAGCTTTGATGCTACTTTTAATGTTAGTCTTTGTGGAAAGTCAGATGCACTCCATAGCAACTTTGCTAAGTTCTAACTACAGTAGCACAGACATTTGTTTTAGTTGCATCCTCATTTGTGTTTTTACTCATGCCTATGCCAGAAAATACACATGCTCTGTATTCACCAAGTCAAATGAATTCATTACCTCCTATCAAGATTTTACAGCTTTTCTGAATGTGGTTTCTTTAGAATGAATCAATGTGTTTGCTCAGTAGTTTGAACAGCTGTAATAATATTGCATTCACTCTGCACCCTTATTTCATTTGCTTAGT